>NC_086447.1:464367897-464667897 GCF_028390025.1 Pseudophryne corroboree | reverse complement strand
TGGTGAAGCATTGTCTACTGAGTGATGTTTGAAAAACAGTTATTTTTGTTTAGCTGTTTTGCTTCTAGTAAATCAGATGGAGTGAAAACCTTCATAAAATAGCTTTATAAATCAGTTTCATTAAACTGCACTTTAGTAAATATTCCACCTTCCTTCCTTGTATCTTTATCGCATAAAATACTTAAGGGAACCAATAAAAATAGACTGATAAGTTAACACATCCCTGTGCAGTAATGACTGGTCTCTAGCCAGTGAGATGTGATCAGAAACTACAGTGGACTGACAAGCAAATGTGATGTAGTCAAAAAGTTGACATTTACAACGTTAACATTCATAACATGGACATATATAAAGTCAACATTGCTAAAATTATGATATTAAGACCCCTTCAGCCTATATTAGCACCCCTCTCCCACCAGTCATGGATTGATCTTAAGTAGGGAACCAAGCATTATCTGACTGCACATTTTAAATGGGATCAGTATGATTTCCCAACTGACAAGATTGCGGTGGTCGAAATACCAATGCCGGAATCCAAACAGCTGGAATCCCGACATCGAGCGCAGCATGTCCCCTTGTGGGGTCGCTGCACTTGCCATGCTTCGGGCCCAGCGTTGACCTTTGGTTGCCACAAGGTTCTGTTCACCCTCAGGTGGTAGCGTGGACCACCACCCAAGTGGGGTTTCTGGCCTGTGGTCGAGATTCCGACCATAGACATTTCAATGTCTCTCGGGATTTCGGCATCAAGATTTTGACCGCCGGGATACCGACAGTCGGGAATATAACTGCATACCTTTAAACAAGGCACAATTAAGGTAAGACCTAAACGTTTTTATAATATGTCAGTTTTGGGATATGTTTTGAGGTGTTGATCCCCCAGAATTGCTTTGGCTGGGCTGCTCCAGGACATCGCAATATACTTTCTTTGGCAGCCTACAGCACTTTTATTGTTTGTTTTTTATATATGCAACAATTTTGACTCATTTGTTTTTCACCCCTGTAACACTCCTAACACATGCAGTAGCTGCTCTTATCTATATAACTTTCTCACATACTTCACTTTCCACACTAGTGTAACGCCTTGGGGTGGTTCTGGCTGGGCTGTTTTTGGGGGTGTCCCACACGCCCTAGACTTGAACCCTGAAAATGTTAGGGACTTACCCGACAATGAGGTTATTATGAAGTGGTGGGTAAGCATGGAATTTTGGCAAACATTATGCGAAAAGTCTTACATAGCAAAATGTATTGCAAAATGTATTACTATTCCAATTAGTAATGTTTGAATAGTGCATCTGCATTTGTTCTCTTTGTGTGTGACACTACAGGTCTCAGCAAGGTTGCAGTTAGGGTGTGCAGTCTAGGGCCCCTTCCCTATATGTACAGAATGATGCCATATGCAGAATGTTAACATGTAAAATGTCGACATGGGATACACAGATATTCTGTTTGGACTGGCAGCCGAGGATTCGGGTTAGGCTGTTGGTGGTGAGTGTTAGGGTAAAGCACTTGGGGAAGGTTGAAGCTATAGGAGGGTTAGGGTTCTGGGTTAGTGTTAAGGATACTCAATACCTCAAATGCCACTGGATCTGCTGGAAGTCTTCATCAGCTGACCGCCAGACCAGAAGATACAGCTCGAGCTGCCAGACCTGCCATATGAGGACAGTGCCCATTGGACCACCAATGATTTTTTGTCAAAATTCTAATCATTTTAACATGTTATCAGTGTTAACATGATGAATGTCAACATGTTCAAAGTCAACATGTGGAGCATGTTGACATTATGACTATGTGGACTTTGTCATGTCGACATGAAGAATGTAAACAAAATATACTACACCTCACACATACAGTATGTCCCTGTCACTTTATGGTGGTGCAGACCAAATTGACCTCACCATATTGTTGCACCGGGGGACACTGGTGTTGAAAAGACACTATCCATACATTCCTAATGCAGAACATATACATATATTGGATGAAACAGTGTAAAGTGTAATAGTTCTAAGAAAGTCACTGTTAATGGGCAATGTGTTTGTGACTCCATTACCTGAATTTTTTTTAGACATAGCTGAACATCCCCCACCCCCAAAGAAAGAGCTCTGTCTGTGACCACTGGGGGTGGGTGCCTCTGTGGGGTTGTCTTCAGGTTGCTGGCGGCCGGGCTCCCGATGACCAGCATCCCGGCACCGGAATCCAGATCGCCAGCATACTGACAGCTTTTCTCCCTCTGGGGGGTCCACGACCCCCCTAGAGGGAGAATAGATAGTGCGCCACCATGCGCGCAGCGCAGTAAGCACAGCGAGCCCGCAAGGGGCTCATTTGCGCATCGCCCAGCTGTCGGTATGCCGGCAGTCGGGATTCCGGCGTCGGTATGCTGGCCGCCGGGAGCCCAGCCGCCGGCATACCATACTACACCCCCTCTGTGTTAAGTTTATACTCTGGCAATTTATTTTTGACTGGTCATTGCATCATATAGAATTGTGTAAGTATGTGTTATTCATCGTTGTCTGCACATTGTCTAATACTAATGAATTTGTTCTATGTACACTGTGTATGTGTATTGCACTGTAGACCATTTGTATCACCTCACAACTAAAACATAATCATGATAAACACACACACTGCAATACCCCATAACCTTGAGGGTATCACTTTTACTGATGCCCACTACTGACCTGTGGGAGCTGCAGAGGATTTGTGGTGATGTCTGGGACTACCTTTGGTCAGGCATATGCACAGTGTACTAAAGCTGAAAGAGAAAGGTGTTGAAAACAGTTTAGTGTTATTTGATGGTGTCAAGGGACCAAATTCAGATCTGATCACTGGGCTGCGTTTTTTGCTGCCCTCGATCAGATGGTCGCCGCCCACAGGGGGAGTATATTTTCACTGTGCAAGTATGCAATCGCATGTATAGCAGAGCTGCAAAACATCACTTTGTGTAGTCTGTGCGCAACCCAGGACCACTGCAATTGCGTCTAGCTGATCGGGGCTGGAACTGACATTACACACCCTCCCTGAAAACGCTTGCACCCACCTGTGTTTTTCCGGACACTCCCTGAAAACGGTCAGTTGCCACCCACCAGGGCCGGCTCCAGGCCTACTAGTACCTTGAGCGAGAACATGTGAAAGTGGGTGTGGCCTCTGGAAAAGTGGGCGTGTCCTCATAACTTCATATTATTAGTCTATAAATAAATATATTTTCACACCCCCTCTACGCACACAATTAGCAGCCTTACAAATAACAGCCACAGTAGTGTTCCTTACACACAATGTCTCCAGTATAGTGTCAGATACACATAATGTCTCCAGTATAGTGCCAGATACACATAATGTGCAGTGCCAGATAGACATGATATGCCCCCCAGCAGTGCCAGCTACACATGACATGCCCCCCAGCAGTGCCAGCTACACACAATATGCCCCCCAGCAGTGCCAGCTACACATGATAGTGTTCACTTTTTAGGGCAGGGTGCTGATCACAGGGAGGGCACATTTTTAAGTTAGGAGGGCAAAATGATGTACATACTGTAATGCTTGGTGCTCATCTACCTACATTGTAAAGCATGGACAGTGTGGGGAAGGTGCGTGGCCACATAATAGTGTCAATTCGCATTACACCACACAGTAGTGCAGTTAATACACACTGCACCAGGTAGAACCTCCTAGACACTTCGCGCCAGGCAGAGCATGTTAGACACTTTGTGCCAGGCAGAGCACGTTAGACAAATTGCCTAGCCACAGACGCCTAGCGGGATCACTACATGATATGCTCCCCAGCTGTGCCAGCTACACATGACATGCCCCCCAGCTGTGCCAGATACATAAATGCCCCCACAGTGCCAGATATGCCCCCACAGTTCCAGATACATAAATGCCCCTACAGTGCCAGATACAGAAATGCCCCCACAGTGCCAGATACAGAAATGCCCCCACAGTGCCAGATATGTCCCCACAGTTCCAGATACATAAATGCCCCTACAGTGCCAGATACAGAAATGCCCCCACAGTGCCAGATACAGAAATGCACCCACAGTGCCAGATACAGAAATGCTCCCACAGTGCCAGGTATGCCCCCACAGTGCCAGAAATGCCTCCACAGTGCCAGATATATGCCCCACAGTGCCAGATAAATGCCCCCACAGTGCAGATGTGACCCCACAGTGCAGATAAATGCCCCCCACAGTGCCAGATAAATGCCCCCACAGTGTCAGATAAATGCCCCCACAGTGCCAGAAACAGAAATGCCCCCACAGTGCCAGATACAGAAATGCCCCCACAGTGCCAGATACAGAAATGCCCCCACAGTGCCATAAATGCCCCCACAGTGCCAGGTATGCCCCCACAGTGCCATATAAAAGCCCCCACAGTGCCAGATAAATGCCCCCACAGTACCAGATAAATGCCCCCACAGTGCCAGATATATGCCCCCACAGTGCCAGATAAATGCCCCCACAGTGCAGATGTGACCCCACAGTACCAGATAAATGCCCCCATAGTGCCAGAAAAATGCCCCCACACAGTGCCTTCCATAAATGTCCCCCCCCCCAAAATACCTGCGGCGCTGGGAGGGGGAGGAGTACTGCTGTCCGGGTGCAGTTCTAGGTCCGGGTCTGGATGTGGGCGGGCGGATGCTGCAGGTGCAGATCCGGGTGTGGGCGGGCGGGCGGCCTCCAAAGCGCTTGTGTGCGCTATGCGCGCTGCTGGCGTCTGACGTTAGACACCTGCGCCGCTCAGCGCGCATAGTGCACACAAGAGTTCACAGCCAATACTGCACAGGGCCGGCTCCAGATACGAATATGGCGGCGCCAGCACGCGGCACCCATTAAGGGTGGCGCCCTGTGCGGCCGCTCTATTCGAACATGCCTGGTGCCGGCCCTGCCACCCACAAATGGCCTCTTCCTGTCATTCTCCTTGCGAACACCCGTGCAGATGGATAATTCGTACCATCCCATTACTGACCAGCGATGCCTGTTGTAGTCGTCCAATGCGCCTGTGCATTGCGGTGCATACACATGTGCAGTTCGGATATGATCGCATGCTGTGCAAAAAAGCACAGCAGCGATCAGATCTGAATTAGACCCAATGTGTCTTGCTGTGGAGGACCCACTGTCAGTCTGCACAGAAAAAGAGGTGTTATTTTCCTGCTCAGCTAGTGATTGCAGATAAATACTTTGGGCAGAGAGTAATGTAAACTCTCAAGCCACACAAATATTTCCACTTTATTGCAGAGGAGGTGGAGGCTATTTTTCCCACTATTCCATGATGTGGTGGTAGATACATTGTAGCTACATGGTATACAACCTTCTGAGATCTTTTAAGAGCAATGAGAGTTCAACAAGATGGCTGCTAATCCACGCCCATATTACCAGGAGGTTAGAGTGTGTGTTGCTGCAGAAAATATTCCGGAGTCCAACAAGTGTTCCAGAATAAGCTACAATCTACTTTGGTGCAAGGAAGTTGTAAGAGTTTATGTGTTGCTGAGACCTGTAGTTCCATAGTCAATTTGTACTGTTCCAGTGCCTGCAGTATCCATGGGAAGCCTGACCTCTATGGAATTCAGCTCAACAGGGAAGATGTTCTAAACCTTGAAGAGTGATAAAGCGGAGATAGATAAAGTACCAGCTCCTAACAGCCATGTTACTAGCTGTGTTTGAAAAATTACAGTTAGGAGCAGTGACCCAGACTGTGTCTACCTCCAAATCAGGCTCAGTAGCAATTAGGGACAGGTGTCAAGCATACAAATAAGCTTCAGTCATATATGATAATATTTTGCATTAAAATGTCTATGTATGAACATTGGCTTGCACGACACAGACTAGCTCTCTTTCTATAAACATTTACTAATGAGTTATTAAGGATCAGAACTACAGATAGAAGCTTCTTCTAAAACACTGTAGTCTATTATGTTAGTAACACTGCTTGAACAAACCTAACACTACAGCCTGCTACAGTGACCCCAGTTATATGAAAGACACAATCAAGAGCACAGAATAAAGATTTTTATATTATTATAGTGATTGAAGTTATCAAGTAGGAGGCGATCAGAGGGACATTTAATTCATTGACTTCACTGCACTATTTTATATATATTTAGCTGATTTTTTTTAAACTGTTTCATTACAAAGTACAGTATAATAGAGACATACCTCCCAACTGTCCCGATTTTAGTGGGCCAGACATGTTTTTTTGGGACTGTCCCACTGTCCCACTCGCGGGCCACAGTGTCCCATGGTGGGGGTTGGGTGGGGGGCTGTTGGGAGGCTCCTGCACTCACTGCTCTGCTTAGCAGAGCAGCGGTGAATAGACGCTGTGCACATGCGCATAGCATCTATTCAGTGGAGACAGGAGGAGAGGGGGCATGCCAGCAGCTCACAGGCGCTGGGCATGCCCCCTCAGTGACAATAAAGGGGGCATGGCTCGCGATCGCGGGCCCTCCTGCAAAACCATAGCCCATTTCCCATAGGCTACGCCCCCTTTTCAGGTGGGCATGTGCTTTGCGCGCGCAGATGTCCCTCCTTCTCATGAACAGAAGTTGGGAGGTATGTAGAGGTGCAAAGTAGTATTCACATAGCAAATAGATTTACAAGTCAATATTTAATAATAATATAAAAGTAGGTGGAGTCTGTGTGTATCCTTCTAGCTAATGCTGGGCATACAAGGTCAGATAAAATGCCTGTCAGACTGACAGGCATTTTATCTGACCCTGCTGATATCCAGGACATACACTGTGAGATCTCTCACCCTTAGGGAGGAGACATTTCCCTATTCCTTCCCATGTAAAAGAACAGGGCAATGTCCGTACATCAGCCGTGGTAGCGCATACACTGCCCGATGCAGTCGACCGGACACTGAAAAATATCGCATTGAGGGACACATGGACGATTCAGAATGCGTCGACCAATTGATATTTTCAGGTTGGTCGACACATACACGCTGCAATTATCTGGAAGATCCACTGGATCTGGCGGATCAGCTAGATAAGTGTAGCGTGTATGTCTAGCATTGGTTATATAATTATAGAGAGAGTTAACAAGATTCAGATCAACTAAACATAGCAAAGAGCATAATAATAGCATACAGTAATAACGGCATAATAATCACAAAATAACACAAAATCCAGGACATCCCAATACATCTTCATATCTTATTGCTCACAACTGGAAAATTAAATATGTTTTGGAATATTACAAAGCAGAACTTCTGTATATTACCCAGCAATTCTCCAATCCATATGGAATAAATAACTGGTTCTATTAGTCATTGCGAATAAGCTTGGCATGTCGCTTTCCGATATGACTGAATTACTTTTGAGTTGCTGCTGAAACCATGAGTAATAATTTACTATTGCAAGTGGATAATTGATCTTTTGCTTCTGTTGTGAACAAATTCCGTAATGGCCATTCATGGATTATACCAAATGGAATATACAAATATTACAATATATACTTATCTTTGGAGTGAACCACTAGTTATCCCAACACTCCAGTAAATAGTGTGGATAGATCCAGGGCCAGTGCTAGGGTGTTCGGCTCCCTCCTGCAAACAATAAATTTGCGCCCTCCCACACTTTACAAAATGATAGTGCGCGTGCCTAAGATGCGTGTCAGGAAAGGGGTGAGAGAAAGACAGAGAGGAGTCAGAGAGAGGGTTTCAGGGAGAAAGAGAAAGGGAAAGAGAGAGAAGGCATCAGAGAGCGAGAGGGTGAAAGAGAGAGAGGGGTTGGAGCAAAATAGAGAGGGAGGGGAGTCAGAGAGATAGAAAGTCAGGGAGAGAGAGAGGGGAGCAAGAGAGAGTAAGAGAATGCCAGGGAGAGAAAGAAGGAAAGACGGAGAGAGAGAACAAGAGAGAGAGGGTGTCATGGAGAGAAAAATTGAGACAGTGTCAGAGAGAGGGAGAGAGACAGTGTCAGAGAGAGAAACAGTGGCAGAGAGAGATACAGTGTCATGGAAAGAAGGAGAGACAGGGTCAGAGAGAGCGAGAGGGAGGCAGTGTCAGGGAGAGAGAGAGATGCAGTGTCAAGGAGAGAGGGAGAGAAAGACAATGTCTGGGAGAGAGAGAGCCAGGGAGGGGGAGATAGGGAGATTGTGTGAGGGAAAGAGAGAAAGACCGTTTCAGGGAGAGAGAGGAAGTGGGAAGGAAGAATGAGGGAGGGAGGCAGCATTGTCAGGGAGCAAGAAAGAGAAAGAAAGTAGCAAGAGAGTGTCAGGAAGAGAGTGAGGGAGTGGGAAGCGAGCACTACCTGACTCCAGCAGAGGTCTCTGATGGGGACAGGCACTTTCTGGCATTAGGCCCAGGTTTATACTAATAGCTGCGGTCGTTCTTAGCTGGGGTGAAAGGGGGCTACTGGCCTTGGAGGAAGCCCATGACTGAGTGCAGGGGGAGCAGCTGGTCCTTAAAGCAGCCCTGGCCACATAGCAGCTGCACCCCTGCACCCACAGTAGTTATGCCACTGATGGAGAGGGAAACAGATGGAAAGGGAGAGGTAACGATAAAGAGAGAGGAAGGGAGATGGAGAAAGAGAGTGGAGATGTTGCCCATTGCAACCAAGCAGATTCTACTTATCATTTATCTAACACCTTTTAGAAGATAATAGCTAAAATCTTATTGGTTGCTATGGGTGACAGCTCAAGTAGGGAGTAGAACGTACCTTGAATAATTTTCAAAATAAAACTAAAGCTGATACAGTAATTTCGCTACACCCCTCTCACCTCCCAGGAACAGCCACTGAATTCCATGCATTCTGTTCTGTGTCTATAAGGACTAACAATTGGCATGCATAGAATTAAAACATCATCCAAGTGCATGTGGCATAGACACTGCATGCTACCCAGAATCGGGTCACTAATGTTTAGATTCCTATTGCACACCCTTCAACTGTACTGTTTTAGCCTGTCCAGTGCCATTTTTTATGGTCTGTATCAGCAAACAGGAGCTGTACTGTTTGTACCTGGTACATAGGGTTGCCACCTCATGCATCATCAATCCCTGGAGATCCACCCCCCAATCCCAACCCCCTCCCCCCCGCGTCACCAAGCAATGTTCATGTAAATAAAATGATGTACCCTATTTGTAAATTATTTTATGTGCAAACAATCTAAATTAAACAGTGTATCTATATAAATAGGAATATAATAGTCGCCACTTGGATAAATTACAGGCATTTGGTGCCTTAAAACTAGATTGTGTGAAAGAGGGAAGAACCATGGAACCTAATCAATATCAGCCACCACAGCCACCACACCATAAGGATTCCTGGAAGAAGTCACCCCCCCATTATCTATAGACTCTGGGATCCTAACTTGACTGTGTGCTCCATTTGTGTGTTTTTCTTTTACATATTACCTCTTGGACCCGGATCCATATGAGAACAATCCATAAGAAGCTTTCCAACATTTTGTTATGGACATTTGACCATTACAGCTACCCTTCACGGTAACCATTTATTATTTGCGCCACCAGCAGGCTCCTATCCCATTGTTTTGTATTGTAATTGCTTTCAGGTGTGTGTGGTGATGCACCGGGATTGGATCCCACTAAAGGCAGCAGATAGAGTGCACAGGAATTTACCTCACCTAAGGTTTAGTAATTTGTTTTCACCGTAAGGTAATCTCCAGCTGCACCACAGATATGTTTTCACATAGAGATGTAAGGAGGGAATAATTAGAAGAAATATTCCAAGATCATGTAGATTCCATCCACTGTATAGATGAAGATCTAGAGGGAATGATGGATAAGTTGCAGAATGCTTTATTGAAAGAGGGTAAAATATGGTGGGAGTTGATTTCCTTAGAGAGGTATATCTCTGAAGAGATCATCCCCAGAGGTCAACGAATCGATAAATTGCCCTCTTTTCAAAATAGATCCTCACCATTTGAAGTAGAATGGATGAGAATCTTGGATTCGTGTTCCCTCTCCCTCATGAGACTACTGGTACGAGAGAGAACAAAAGAGTTAAAAGATATTGAAACCGAAATTGACTCCCTAAAGAACCTAATAGAACCGTTTAAAGATCTTACGGATTATAAAGAGATGGAATTAGGCATTGTGGAGAAAGTAAGATGCAATGAAAAAGAACTCATGCAGAAAAAGAGGAAAAAATACCTACGTGACGTCACTGACTTCAAAGAGGGAAAACAACACCTCATCACCAAGAAAGAGAGGAATTTCTTTGGACCACAGAAATCTGCAGGAAGAAATTATGATAATACAGTCAGATTCAACGAGAAATACCAGTATACAGAGAACAGGAAACAAGAAGACGAAGGAAGAAAGACCTGGAACAATCCCAGGAGAAATTCCGGACAATGGAGAAGATCTCCCAATAGAAATCCATATAGAGGAGAAGGAAGAAAACCATGGAGAGAAAGAACCCCCAGTACATCAAGGAATACTTACCAGATGGAAAGAAGAAAATCTTGGAGGGAGAGATACCAACCCAGGAGGAGGGAGAGGAGTATTCGCTATCAGGAACGGGATCCAAGGGAATTCACTAGAAGAAGAGAGAGAAGTATTCGTCATCAGGAAAAAGACCGTAACGAACGCATCAGATATGATGAGCGAAGAACCCACAATAGGACCACCTACCAGTGTAAAGGAACTGACGAAGGGGAGGTTTTTTTAGAATAAAACCCGCCCCGAAGACGAAAAGAGGAAGACGCGGCGGGAAGAAAGTAGGGAATGAGGGAGACCCACCTCGGAAGAAAAGGAAGAGAAAGAAGAAGAACATTAAAAAGAAAAATAATGAGGATACTGGCAATCTCCACACAGTTTTAAAAAATCAGGAGAAAAAAGAAGGGTATGTCAGGATCTTCAATTTAAGCAATTATAAGCTTTCGGAAGAAGAAGAAAGGGTCTTATCCAGAGGTTTGAAATTTGCTCCATCGTCCAAAATGGACAATTTTGAGGTATATGTGGACCTACAACGGTTCATACGCAAACTTACCCTCAAGAAATTCTTTGAAGAACAACCAGCACAAGAAGAGGGAGAGCGTAGCATCTTTAAACCTAAGTCCATCTTCTACCCAGCACACAAGAAAGGTTGCTTCGTGGAGACTTTTGAGAAAACCGTCAAAGAAGACCTAGAACAAGAGATTCCTTGGAAGAATGGGTCCAGAAACCTGAATAAGAAAGAAAGGGAAGCATTGAAAAACCTCAAAGAACAATCAACTATTATAATAAAACCAGCCGATAAGGGGGGCGGCGTTGTTATCTTAAACCTGAAGGACTACGAGGAAGAGATCATGAGGCAGTTAGGAGATGAGCAGACATATAAGAGGTTAAGAGGGAATCCCTCCGAACAGATAAAGAAGAAACTCATCTCTTTTTTAGATAAGTATAGACACCTCGACACTATCACTGAGAAGAACTACAAATACATGTTGATTCAAAATCCTTCTATACCGGTGTTTTACATTCTACCGAAGGTGCACAAAAACATGGAGAAACCACCCGGAAGACCTATAGTAGCTGGGACTGAATCCCTAATGTCAAATCTATCTCAGTTCATAGACCATCTGTTGCAACCTCTGGTCATAAAGACACCTTCCTACCTAAAGGACTCCACAGATCTAATCAGAAAATTAGAAACCCTACAGTGGAGACCCGATTACCATCTAGTAACTGCCGATGTTTCATCATTGTATACCATCATTAAACACACCTGGTTACCTGGGTTCGGTACATAGACGATATCTTTTTTGTATGGCGTGGCACGGACTCTACACTCCAGGAGTTTTGCCAGACTATTAACAACAACGATAGGAATATTGTACTCACCTTCGACACCAGTATGGCATCGGTACATTTCTTGGACCTGGACATTTTTGTAGAAGGAGGAACGCTCCATACACGTACATACACGAAACCCACAGATTGCAATTCATTCATACCCTCCAATAGCAACCATCATAGGAAGTGGTTAATATCGGCACCAAAAGGACAATTCCATCGGATCAGGAAGAATTGTTCAAGACTGGAGGATTATCAAGAACAGGGTACGAAGTTAAAGGAACAATTCAAAGCTAAAGGGTACACGGCAGAGGTATTGGAGACCCCCTTTCAGGAATACCTCACCAGTAATAGAAAGGATCTCTTGGAACCTAGAAAGGGAATGGAAAATCTTCCAGAAGATATGGGCATACCATTTATCACTAAATATAACAGTCAACATAAACAGATGGAATCCATAATTAGGAAACATTGGAATATTCTCCTACGAGATCCGGTGTTGAAAGGGATCCTGAGGGAGAAACCTAGATTCATATATAGGAAAGCCGATAACCTCAAAAATCACTTAGTTAAAAGTGTGATACAAGAAAAAAAGAAACCTGGCACGATTATGACTAAGGGCTTTCACAGATGTGGAACCTGCAGTATGTGCAGGAACTGTAAAAGTCCCACTTCCAAAATTACAGAATATACCTCTACCTCTAATGGAAGAACTGGACAGATCCAGCAGTTCATTACCTGCAACAGCAATCACGTGGTATATCTGATCACTTGTTCCTGTAAGAAGCAATATATTGGAAGGACTAGTAGAAAATGGAAAGAACAGATGGCCGAACACGTTCGGAATATAAAGAAAGGTGTTACCACACATGGGGTTTCAGCCCACTTTAAAGATCAGCACCAGTGCCGACTTAAGGATTTGACTTCCTTCTGTGGGATACATATTATAAAGGGAAATTGGAGAAAGAACAATTTGGAGGAAGAACTTGCCAAGAGAGAAATGCGCAGTATCTTCGAGATGGGCACCCTACATCCAGCAGGTCTCAACTTAGATTTTGAGACAAAGTGGTTTTTGTGACTCACCAACGAGTCTTTTCGAACTCTCCACCATAGGCCTTTTTGGAAACCTTCAAATCACTCTCCTAGATTTCTCCATCCTAGGTATCGTGAGAACTTAGGTTTACAGTAGGTTGACCCTTAAACTCAATTACCTCCCTCACAAACCTCCCGCCTTAGAGTCTTTATATGACAAATAGAATCAGAATTCTGGAGAAATATAATTTAGATTTACACTATATTAAGTGACACCACCCCTGCTTGTATGATCTCTATAATTTGAGACCATGTATACTATTATTTACCCTCTTTAGAAAAGTTTACCAGCCTGGGTATGTCACATATAGGAACACATTGTTTATGATATAGACCACTCTTATTTCAGGGATCATCTGTCTATCTCCTAGCCCGTACAGCACCACTTCCGGGATAATGAGTTGTCTACATGCCCACCTCTAGAGTATAGACATCATCATACACCCCACCCAGAAGATATAGGGGTCTATCCATCCCCTTATGTATAAGGGATCTTAGAAAATTACTTTTTCTAGAAAATTATATGCCACGTTCTTATTACTCTAGATATCTCCTGTTAGAAGGTATAGCGCCAGTACTACACCTCCTGGGCATTTCACATATGCCAACTTTTAATTTGTGATAAATTCTTTTTCCACAACATCAGTATATATCCCACAGTATCAATCCCCTACGTGCGTTCCATCCGCTGTGGAACGTAAAACATAAGAAACGCTGTGTGTTGTTATCATGGCAGGGAGGACCCAAGTGACGTATCATCCCTGGCACCCTGCGTTCCATTTGCTGCGGAACGCAGGACATATAAAATATTGCACATAACGCCTACTATAGGGCAGAGCCCAGTGATGTGTCACCTCCAATTACATGCTATGTATGTCCATCAATAATACATATTTCATAGTGTCAGTTCCCCATGTGCGTTCCATCTACTGTGGAACGCACAACACAGGAAGCACCGTGTATGACCACCATTGTGGGGTGGACCCACGTGACGCATCACCCTGCGTTCCACAACTACTGTGGAACGCAGGACACATTAAGTATTAACGTGACGCCGGGTATGGGGCAGAGTGGGGTGACGTGTTGTCGCTTGTTACAGGTCACGTACGCCCACCACGATTACGGACGCCTGCTTTACCCGTTCGGCGGGAAGGGATACCATCAACTGTTTTCTGTGCTTCCGCCGGAAACTTGGGCGGAAGTGCAGTGCGTTCCACTGAGTTGGAACGCAAAACGCTAATGTATGTTAACTGTATATTTCCAATACCAGTGATTATATTTTCACATATGTCCTCTCAGCATGTACATTATAGAGTACATTCCCTCCTAGGGTTAGTATACTCCTAGCACGCACACATTTGGTAATTTTTAATTAGAGCATGCCCAGGAAGGGGCGGATGCATTTACCATACCAGGTATAAATAGAGAGTATGGAACAATCTCACATACACCTTGACAAAGACTGAACCAGTTGAAACGCGTTGGTGGAGTATGTGAGGATCTTGGAACACTCCTGATACCAGTCCTTCCAGCCAGTTAGCGGTGAGACACCCCGGGTTTAACATCTTACACCACTGTTGTACTGTGCTGCATCTGTTTCACTGGTTATCAATTTGTGATCCATTTGTGGTAAATTACCACGTTTTTACGATTTTAATAGTTTTATAATAAACTTATATGAATCTTCACACGCCCCTTCGTTTTTATGCTTAACATCGAGCCTAATACGAAGTCAGAAAGCGAATGAAGATGAAATGAAGACTATTTGATAAAGAAACCGTTATATGGAAGAACGGCGTCTTTCAAAGTAAGCATGATTGTGAGCATTCATTTTTAATATAATCCATACGGGATTTTCCACGACAACTTGTACTGGGTGAAAGACACTGCACTGTCAGAGGCTTCAAAGAAACCTTTATAGGTTTTTTTGGTTGTGTTTTGAAGTAAGCATACATGTGAGGAGTCTACCTTTCCTCAGACACCAGGGTGACCCTATACAGATAGAAGCACATTCATAAAGCCACCACACCATAAGGATTCCTGGAAGAAGTCACCCCCCCCATTATCTATAGACTCTAGGATCCTAAATTGACTGTGTGCTCTATTTGTGTGTTTTTCTTTTACATATTACCTCTTGGACCCGGATCCATATGAGAACAATCCATAAGAAGCTTTCCAACATTTTGTTATGGACATTTGACCATTACGGCTACCCTTCACGGTAACCATTTATTATTTGCGCCACCAGCAGGCTCCTATCCCATTGTTTTGTATTGTAATTGCTTTCAGGTGTGTGTGGTGACGCACCGGGATTGGATCCCACTAAAGGCAGCAGATAGAGTGCGCAGGAATTTACCTCGCCTAAGTTTTAGCAATATCAAACTTCAACAGGTTAAACAAACAAATGCACTACTAAAAGGTGTCTGTTAGTGATTAAAAAATATACATATATCTATATATATCTTGAGCCTCTATTTGTTTCATGCATGTTTATTATATTATAAATATATGTGTGACATGCCTGTCAGCTCTCATTGCTCTTCTCACATGAGCCAGGTCGGCGTTACTTCACCACCACAGCCCGGGGAAACGCTGAGGAAGAGCTGCCAATGGCAGGTCATGTCAGTTTCGGCTCAGTCTGCGGTCCGCAGGTGCAGCCCGGGGAAACACTGAGGAAGAGCTGCTGATGGCAGCGTCATGGCAGCTTCGGCTCAGTCTGGGTTGAACACGGTCTCGCAAGATTTGAGGTCATCATCTCGTGAGACAGTCACTGTAGTTCACTGAGTTCCTCGGCTGCCAAGGAGCACTGCTGGTGCTCCCAGGGTCCCCTTATTCCTGGAGAATCCAGGAATCCGGGTGAAGGAAAAAGCCTCCTGGAGGATTGCCACCAAATTCTGGAGAATACAGGAAATCAGGGAGAGGTGGCAACCCTACTGGTACAGCGTCCAGATTTCTATAGCAGCACTGCGTGGATTCAGACTCCCTCAAAGCTGCTCAGTAACAGGCTTTTCCCACCATCCTTTCATGGCTCTCTGCAGTTAGTGTGCGTAGGAGGAAGTACAGAAATATAGAAAAGAGAGTGCGCTGTCAACGGCAGCCTGTATGGGGGTGGTATAAACCCCTAAATAGGTGAACACAATAAAAGAAGAGATACTGGCACCGGCTGTTAATCCAAATAAAAGGGACAGATTCGCCGATATCAAATAAAGACATACCATTTATTACACATTCATAAAAATGAGGTCTTATGCCCCACAATCTATAAAAAGAATATACTATAAAATATTTAATAGCATATGCAAGTTTGCCACTTGTTGTCCCCTCAATGATTATTTAAGCCACATTATCTGGCTAGGACTCAGTTCCACAAAAGTTCACAAGTTCTTTCAAATAAGGAATATTACCAGATCTTTCAAAGAAGGTTCCCTAGGTACCTCAATTCAGACGGAGATCCAAGTTGCAAACAGGGATTGATCTGGATCCACAGATGATGGTGTTGATATTATCCAGTGGGTGCAAAAGAGTCCAATAGATGCCAGAGGTGTGGATAAGAGGACTCAACGTTTGTGGTCATAAGAGTATGGTTCAACGCATTTCGCTGGTCAACAGCTACCAGCTTCCTCAGGAGCATAATTCCAGTGTCACCCAAATGTCTTTATATACCCTTGTAATTAGGGGACAACTTAGAACATCTGTTGTTCTGATTGTAACCACCTAAAATACGTCCCACAAAGTAATATCTAATAACAACAGTAGGCAACCTCCTTAATAAATACATCTCAGTGATACCTTTCTCATAAAAAACAAAGCTCAAAAGCAATAAAAACCCTTAAAAATAAGAATACATAATTTGGTCTCGTGACCTTTTCTGATCACGTGATACATGCTGACTAATCAGCAGAGGAACCCCTCGGGTATGTCTATCCCTGTTCCGATCATGCGACTGTCCTTAGTCATGTGATATGTACAGGCCAATCCCCGCTGGTCCCCATACCTCCTTGATCACGGAAGTAACGTCGCGCTCCACTGTGTTTGGAATGCAGCGTAAGATTTCCCAGTAGTGGCGCTGCGCTCCACTGAGCATAGAGCGCAGTGTCAGAGACACCCAAAAGAACGGTAGCCTCTCTCATCTCTCCACATATCCTCAGCATGATTTAAACATAAAACGTGGGGGGCGGCAGATACGTTTCCAAATGATTTATTATATACATTCATAAACTTTCAAGTATTTGTCACTGACCTAGGTTGGGGGTATTGTGAACTCGGGGGTTCTCCCGATGGTCGGAACAGGGATGGCTTAATATAGGTCTTCCTCGTACAGGACTCTGACAGTAAAGCTTGGTGAAAATATTAAAGAACTTTATTGCAGGAAGAGAGCAACACAATGTCACATAGCAGAGAAGGAACGTATGGGGAAATGTCCAGGCCTATAGGAGAACTTGTAAGCAATGCTAAGGATTCCAGAAAAAGAAGTCCTTGTGAGTGTTGATACAAGATAAAAATGACTGAAGAACTTGTAAGTGATGTTTTTAAAGATACTGGTGATTTGAGGAACTGGTGAATGGTGGTTAAAGACTCTGATGATTTGAAACACTTGTGAGCGGTGGTTAAAGACACAGATGATTTGTATGACTTGTGAGCAGTGACTAAAGATACTGATGATTTATAAAACTTGAGAGCGGTGGTTAAAGACACTGCTGATTTGTAGAACTTGTGAACGGTGATTAAAGACACTGATGATATGCAGAACTTGAAAGCGGTGATTAAAGACACTGATGATTTGTAGAACTTGAGAGCGGTGATTAAAGACACTGATGATTTGCAGAACTTGAGAGCGGTGATTAAAGACACTGATGATTTGTAGAACTTGAGAGCGGTGATTAAAGACACTGATGATTTGCAGAACTTGAGAGCGGCGTTTAAAGACGCTGATGATTTGTAGAACTTGAGAGCGGCGTTTAGCCCGCAGCACACGCTGAGTCCAAGAAGCACTGGTGACTGGATTGCAGAGAAAGACACCAGCCGCAGTTTACGCTGAACTGTGCAGCAACTGGCACCTGGAAGTGCCGGAGACACTGGGGTACGACTGCAGAGAGATACGTCAGGAACAAGTGCTCTGGCATCCACGTCAGGGGAAAAGACGATACTCAGGCGCCGAGGCTCTGCCCGGCATCTGACTTTGAATCTCGCGCCTCCGCTGGATTGGCGGAACAGTCTGATGACGTCACCTGCTCCCCGCCCATGTGATGCCGGGTGTCATGGCGGCGCCCCTGCCCCGGGGAACCGCCGGGAGCCGCGCCGGCCAGACGCCGGAGCCCGTGGACCACCAAAGGCGGAGGCCGCAACACAGACCAGCAGGCATGCAGGGGTAAGCGCGGTGAACGCCGCCTATGGCATGTGACAGTACCCCCTCCTCCAGGAGTGGCCCCCGGACACTTTCCAGGTTTTGTTGGATGTCTGGAATGGAAAATCCGCACCAGTCGGGGAGCCATAACTTCAGTAGCCTTGACCCAGCTCCTCTCCTTGGGTCCAAAACCTTTCCACTCCACTAAATACTGTAGATTCTTGTGAAGATAACGAGAGTCAAGAATAGCTTTGATTTCAAAGTCCATTCCAGCTTCAGACTCTGCAGAGGTTGGCCTCGGGGACTTTAAATGGAATCGGTTTAAAATAAGGGGGCGAAGGAGAGAAACATGAAACGAGTTTGGTATCCGGAGGTGGGAAGGCAATCCCAATTTGCAGACAACCGGATTCAGGACTTGTAACACGGGGTAAGGACCAATAAACTTTGGAGCGAACTTCATAGTGGGCACCCTTAACCGGAGGTTGTGGGTGGAGAGCCATACCCTGTAACCAACATTGTATTGGGGAGCTGCTCGTTGCTTCCTATCCGCAAAGAACTTATAGCGGCCGGAGACTCTCTTGAGATTAGCATGAACTCGACTCCAAATTTGATTGAAGTGCCGAAGAGTAGAGGCTGCAGCAGGAACATCCTCCGGAGGACAAATGGGTAATTCAGGAACTTGAGGATGGAACCCATAATTAATGAAAAATGGGGACTCACCAGTCGAAGAGTGGTACAGATGATTATGGGCAAACTCGGCCCATGGCAACAGTTCCACCCAATCATCTTGCGAGGGAGAGAGATAAACGCAGAGAAAAGTCTCTAAATCTTGATTGACTCGTTCAGTTTGCCCGTTGGTCTGTGGATGGTAAGCGGATGAAAACTTGAGTTTTATTTGTAAGGCCGTACAGAGAGCTCTCCAGAATCTTGCAGTGAATTGTACCCCCCGGTCAGAGACGATTTCCTGAGGTAAGCCATGCAGGCGTAAATGTTCTCGGATGAATAACAAAGCCAACTTGGGAGCTGATGGTAACCCGGTCAAAGGTACAAAATGTGCCATCTTAGAGAAATGGTCGATAATTACCCAGACAGTATTGTGACCCTTGGAGAGGGGCAATTCAGTAACAAAGTCCATAGAGATATGGGTCCATGACCTCTGAGGAATGGACAGTGGATGCAACAACCCCGCAGGAGGCAAACGAGGATTTTTGTGCTGAGCACACTGAGGACATGAGTTGGCATCATCTTGAATATCCTTCTTCATAGTGTCCCACCAGTAAGACCTTCGTAGAAACTCCCACATCTTTTGAACTCCAGGATGACCGGAAAACTTGGAAATATGAGCCCACTGCAACTACCTTGGTCGAAATTTAGCTGGCACAGACATTCTCCCAGGAGGAGGACCCAGAGCAGTGGGAGCTGCCGACATAGAAACTGGACTGAGAATCAAAGCCTTCTCAATGGAATTCACATCCGAAGCTGTTAAGGAACGGGATAAAGCATCAGCCTTGGTGTTAAAAGTCCCAGCCCGGTACTTAATGACAAAAAAAAAAGAGCGCCCATCTAGCTTGATGGGGATTCAAGCACTGGGCCGTCTTGAGGTACAGCAAATTCTTATGATCAGTGAAAATTGTAATTAGATGTTTAGCACCTTCCAAAAGATATCTCCATTCCTCCAAGGCAGATTTTATTGCCAAAAGTTCTTTGTCTCCAATGGTGTAATTCTGTTCCGCAGGAGAGAATTTTCAAGAATGGAAACCACATGGATGTAACTTCCCATCTGGAGCGTACTGCGAAAGCACGGCACCTATGCCTACCGTGGAAGCATCAACCTCCAAAAAGAATGGTTTTGAAAAATCTGGTTGCTGAAGTACTGGAGCGGACATAAAGGCTGCCTTTAACTGAGCGAACGCTGCTATAGCTTCAGAGGACCAATGACTTGGGTCAGAACCCTTCTTGGTTAGGGCAGTAATAGGTGCCACGATGGTAGAGAATCCCTTTATGAATTTCCGGTAGTAATTTGCAAAGCCCAGAAATCGTTGTACCGCTTTAAAGAAAGAGGCTGAGTCCAGTCCCGGATGGCAGTGAGTTTCTCTGGATCCATACGAAGCTCCGTGCCCGAAATGATGTAACTAAGAAATGGAATAGAAGAAACCTCAAAGGTACATTTGGAAATCTTGCCATAAAGATGATTCTCTCATAATCGAATAAGTACCTCTTTGACCTGTATTCTGTGCTCTGTGAGATTTTTAGAAAATATCAGGATGTCATCCAAATATACCCCGACACTTAGGTATAGCATATCCCGAAAGACTTTGTTAATGAATCCCTGGAAGACGGCAGGGGCGTTGCTGAGGCCAAACGGCATTACCAGGTACTCGTAATGCCCATCCCTGGTATTGAAGGCCATCTTCCATTCGTCTCCCTGTCGAATACGTATCAAATTATAAGCTCCCCTTAAATCAAGCTTGGTGAACACTCGGGCTCCGCGAACTCTATCAAAGAGCTCCGTAATGAGTGGCAAAGGATACTTATTCTTAATGGTGACATCATTTAGACCACGATAGTCAATACATGGTCTAAGCCCTCTGTCTTTCTTCTTCACAAAAAAGAAACCCGCCCCCGCCGGGGAGGTAGAGGGGCGGATGAATCCTTTCTGCAGATTAGACTTGATATAGCCCGACATAGCTTGAGTCTCGGGTAATGATAAGGGATAAGTGCGACCCCGAGGCGGCATTTTCCCCGGAATGAGCTCAATGGGACAGTCCCAGGGTCTATGCGGTGGTAGCAGATCTGCCGCTTGCTCCGAGAACACATCAGAAAACTCCCGATAGGCCTCCGGAATGAGCCCTTCATCTGACTTGGAAGATACACGGAGCGGATAGACAGGGGTGAGACAATTTGAATGACAAAAAGGACCCCAAGATGTTATTTGTGTCGAATTCCAGTCGACGTGAGGGTTGTGAAGTTTAAGCAAAGGGAGGCCAAGAACCAGATCGTGGGGCATCTCCCGAATCACTAGGAACTCCAAATGTTCTTGATGCAGAGCTTCCACTTGCAGTTTGATTGGTACTGTACAACTTGAAATCAGACCGTTAGAAATTTGGGTACCATTGATAGCAGTCAACGTAATAGGTCGTTCGACCGACCGTAGCTGAAAACCCAGATTCTGAGCGCAGGAAAGGGAAATAAAATTTCCTGCAGCCCCTGAGTCCAGCAGAGCCTTAACGGGTTTGGCTATTGACTCGGAGAACAGAGACACGGAGAGTAAACAGTCCACTGACGGAGAAGGTTTAGAAGAAACCCCTAGCTCGACTCCTCCGGAACAAGCTAGGACTGCCCGTTTCCCGGACGAGACTTGCAAAACTTGAGAAAATGGTCCGCGGCTCCACAGTAAAAGCAAAGTCTACCCTCACGACGACGCTGACGTTCTTCTTGGAACAGCCGAGATCGATTAATCTGCATGGGTTTATCAGGATTTGGAATAACCGTTTGTTTAGACGGAAAAGATCGGACCCTTGATCGATCTGACCGACTACGTTCGCCACCTCGTTCCTGCATGCGAAGATCCACCTTTACACAGAGCGAGATCAACTGTTCTAAAGAATCCGGCAAATCTCTAGTGACCAACTCGTCCTTTAGACGATCGGAGAGCCCGTTCCAAAAGGCAGCCCGAAGGGCATCATTATTCCAACGCAGTTCTGAGGCTATGGTCTGAAAATTAATCACATACTGTCCCACTGAACGAGAGCTTTATCGGACACGAAGCAAGTCTGCAGAGGCAGCGGTCGTCCTGACTGGTTCATCAAAGATCCTCTGGAATGACGCAATGAAATTGGTATAACTAGAAACCAATGGATCAGATCGCTCCCATAACGGAGACACCCAATCCAATGCTGAACACTCAAGCAAAGAAATAATGTATGCCACCTTGGACCGATCAGTAGGGAAGTTATGTGAAAGAAGTTCAAAATGTACCTCGCACTGATTGAGAAAACCACGGCAATTCTTAGGATTCCCATTATAGCGAGAAGGAGTAGGGAGGTGAAGGCGTGACCTGGTTCCAGAGGAGGACGGAACATTACTAGAAACAACCACTGGAGCAGGTACTGGAGCTGGGGCCGGTACTACTGAAGCCAGAGAAGTCTGAATTTGATCCAACCGGCCAGACAATTCCTGGGGATAATGCATCACCTGGCCCTGTGCTGCTTCCTGACTTTGTACTCGAGAAATCAAGTCCTGGATGGTACTTGCCTCTGGACTCCGATCCCCCGAGTCCATGAGGCCTAAGTACACTGTTACTGACCTAGGTTGGGGGTATTGTGAACTCGGGGGTTCTCCCGATGGTCGGAACAGGGATGGCTTAATATAGGTCTTCCTCATACAGGACTCTGACAGTAAAGCTTAGTGAAAATATTAAAGAACTTTATTGCAGGAAGAGAGCAACACAATGTCACATAGCAGAGAAGGAACGTATGGGGAAATGTCCAGGCCTATAGGAGAACTTGTAAGCAATGCTAAGGATTCCAGGAAAAGAAGTCCTTGTGAGTGTTGATACAAGATAATAATGACTGAAGAACTTGTAAGTGATGTTTTTAAAGATACTGGTGATTTGAAGAACTGGTGAACGGTGGTTAAAGACACAGATGTTTTGTATGACTTGTGAGCGGTGACTTAAGATACTGTTAGGGTCTCCTGCCCTGTGCTGCCACGTCGTCATGGCAACCGGGAGACAAGTGCTAGTGGAGTAACCTGAGCGCAGCTGATACTCCGGTTCGGGTCTTTTGCTGTGCAGTGGTTATAGGCTCTGTGCACGGCAGGGGATCCGGTGCTGGTTTTTGTGCTCACAGTCTGTGAGGTCTGAGTGGGGCGTGGACAGCACCTGCTTTATAAGGCCTCTTTTCAGGGTAAGCAGATGCTGCTGAATCTTTGTTGGTTAGTCAGTTCATGAACGTTAGCCAGTACTGTGTAGCTTTGTATTTGTTTGTTGCTTACTGCAAATAGGCCTGGGAATTTGGTATTACACTCTGCCAATCCAGACCTAGCAGTAAGACTGGAGTCAGTCGTTTAGCTTGCTGGGGTTCTGTTACTACTCTGTGAACTTAGCAAGTTTGCGGCTGTATTCTAAGACTTGCCTGTCTAATCCTGTCTCACTGTGCTAGGTGTCAGGGGTCAGTTTAGTGGCAGTAAGCTAAAACCTGTGCACTGCAAGTGAGAATTTGGATTGTGGAGATTCTCCTTGTGTCTATCATTCCATCTCTGACCAAGGAGTTTACTGCCACACCCGTTGGTAACCCTTTAGGGTTTTGCTGTTGCCCTTAGCAACAGCATTTCGGGTACTCTACGTATTAAAACACAACATCTTGCTTTTTCCATCTTAGCAGTTCTAATACAAGGGAGATACCCAGTTCCTTAGCCTCTGGGCTTCTCTGTTCACTTTGTGTGTATTTTGTTACCCTATCACCTTCTGTGTACGTTATGTCATATCCCCCAGTTTGTCTGTGAGTCCATCTGTTTTGCATAACAGTTCAAACACCAGTACATTCCTGCAGACACTGGAGTGCATAACAGTTCTGACACCAGTACTTTCCTGCTGGCACTGGTGTGCATAACATATTCAGCAGCCTAATACTCCTGTTGAAATTTTGTGGAAATATGGAGCATACCCCTCAAAATACGTTGCAACAGGTGGTCGATCAGGTGCAGGTCCTGACTCGACAATTTAATGATTTGTCCATTAAAATGCACACCTCCCAGGCTGCTGGCGGAGCTCCCGCAGCAGCAGCACCTGCAGGGGTTAAGGAGCCGAAAGTAAATCTCCCGGATCGTTTTTCTGGAGATCGCTCGCAGTTCTTTTGTTTCAAGGAGAGCTGCAAGCTATACTTCCGGCTTAGGCCTCAGTCTTCTGGGTCGGAGATTCAGCGGGTGGGCATAGTGATTTCCTTGCTACAAGGAGACCCACAGGTCTGGGCATATGGGTTGCAGCCTGACTGTCCGTCGCTTAAAAGTGTTGATGCTTTTTTTACGGCACTGGGCATGTTGTATGATGACCCTGACAAGACGGCCTCAGCCGAGGCTCAGATTTCGATCCTTAAGCAAGGGCGCAGGCCAGTTGAGGTTTACTGTACGGAGTTTCGGAGGTTGGCCCATGATACCCAGTGGAATGACCCAGCCCTGAGACACCAGTACCGAAGAGGTCTTTCTAACCAGATAAAGGACCAACTGGTACAATATCCCTTGCCTGATAGCTTGGATCAGCTCATGCAGTTATCCATCCGGGTGGATAGACGGCTGAGAGAGCGTAGGCTTGAAAGGGAGACTGAGATTTCCTTCCTTCCCAAGGGAACCTCAGACTCTGAGGAATTTTCTGAGGAGCCTATGCAGATTGGGGCTACCCGCCTCTCCTCGCGTGAGAAGACGCGGAGGAGACAGCAGGGGTTGTGTTTGTACTGTGGGAATAAAGGTCATGTGGTAGTATCATGCCTAGAAAAGCCGGAAAACTTCAGGGCCTGAGGGTGATGGGAAATATCCTGTCAGGCCAGAAGTCAGAATTTCCCAAGAAGACTTTTATCATTCCGGTGACCTTGAAGATCCTCAGTCAAACTGTCAAGACTGAGGCCTTTGTGGACAGTGGGGCCGACGGGGTTTTTATGGACCGCCAATTCGCCCTGAAACACTCTGTTCCCTTAGTACCCTTGGCATCGGAAATTGAGATTTGTGGGTTAAACGGGGAACCATTATCCCAAGGTAAAATTACCTCTTGCACTAGCCAGATTTCTTTGTTTATTGGAGCCACACACTCTGAAAAATTGTCCTTTTATGTGACTGTCTGTACTTTTGCCCCATTGGTGTTGGGGTTACCCTGGTTAAGGGCCCACAATCCTCAATTTGACTGGGTCTCTGGGGAGATTCTTAGTTGGGGTACTGATTGTTTCAGGAGTTGCTTGAGCCTTCCAGTCAGGCTCTCGCAGCTAAGTTTGCCAGGATTGCCAGGGTGTTATGCAGATTTTGCGGACGTGTTCTCCAAAAAAGTTGCAGAGGTACTACCTCCCCATCGCCCCTATGACTGTGCCATTGATTTGTTGCCAAATGCTAAGCTTCCCAAGAGCAGGTTGTACTCCCTGTCACGTCCTGAGACTCAGGCTATGGCAGAGTACATTCAGGAGAACTTGGCTAAGGGATTTATCAGACCTTCACAGTCTCCAGTTGGGTCGGGGTTCTTCTTCGTGGGTAAAAAGGACGGTTCGTTGCGACCCTGCATCGACTTCAGGGAATTGAACCGTATCACGATTAAAAACTCATACCCACTGCCTCTCATTTCGGTCTTGTTTGACCAGCTTCGTACTGCCACCATTTTTTCTAAGATTGACCTACGCGGTGCGTACAATCTAATCCGAATAAGAGAGGGGGATGAATGGAAGACTGCCTTTAATACCCACTCAGGGCATTATGAATATTTGGTGATGCCTTTTGGGCTCTGTAATGCCCCGGCAGTCTTCCAGGATTTCATGAATGATGTGCTCAGGGAATATTTGGATAGATTCTTAGTTGTATACTTAGATGACATCCTAATCTTCTCCCATTCCCTGGAGGAACATCGGAAGCATGTACGCTTAGTCCTCCAGAAACTCAGAGACCACCGGCTTGGGGCAAAGCTGGAGAAGTGCGAATTTGAAGTTCAGCAAATCGCATTTCTAGGATATATTATCTCCCCAGAAGGTTTCCAAATGGAGGGTTCCAAGGTACAGGCAGTCCTGGATTGGGTGCAGCCCACTAGTTTGAAGGCGCTTCAGCGTTTCCTGGGCTTTGCGAATTTTTATAGACGATTTATCGCTGGATTTTCGTCTATAGTGGCGCCCTTGGTGGCACTCACTAAGAAAGGGGCGGATGTTGCTCACTGGTCTTGTGAGGCTAAAGCGGCTTTTGCCCGTCTCAAAAGGGCATTTGTTTCGGCCAAGGTGCTGCGACACCCAGATCCAGAGCGTCCTTTTGTGGTGGAGGTGGATGCCTCTGAGATGGGTATTGGGGCAGTGCTTTCTCAGATGGGAGTGTCTGATAATCGCCTTCATCCCTGTGCTTACTTTTCCCGTAAATTTTCGCCTGCCGAGATGAATTATGACGTGGGTAACCGGGAATTGTTGGCTATTAAGGATGCACTCGAGGAGTGGAGACACTGGCTTGAGGGGGCTAAGTTTGTGGTCTCAATTCTCACTGACCATAAGAATCTGGCATATTTAGAGTCAGCGAAGCGTCTCAATGCCAGGCAGGCACGATGGGCTTTGTTTTTTGCTCGCTTTAATTTTTTGATAACATATCGCCCTGGGTCAAAAAACATCAAGGCTGATGCGCTCTCGCGGAGTTTTGCTCCAATCCAGGAGACCACCGAGGAGCCGTTGCCCATTGTTTCCCCATCATGTATTAAAGTGGGCATTACCCAGGACCTCTTATCATTAGTCCTTAGAGCACAGGAGCAGGCTCCTCCAGACCTTCCGGTAGGTCTTTTGTTTGTGCCTCCTAGGTTAAGACAGCGAGTGTTCCTGGAATTCCATGCCAAGAAGTCGGCAGGTCACCCGGGTATTGCCAGAACTCGGGAGTTGCTATCTAGGGCGGTGTGGTGGCCCTCGGTGGCTAAGGATGTGGATCAGTGGGTTCGGGCATGTGACATCTGTGCCCGAAATAAGACTCCTAGAGGGGTTCCTGTTGGCCCATTACATCCACTCTCTATCCCATCTAAGCCATGGACCCACATTTCAATGGATTTTGTGGTGGACTTGCCCAAATCCTCGGGGATGACAGCCATCTGGGTTGTCGTTGACAGGTTTTCGAAGATGGCGCACTTCGTTCCACTGGTTGGGCTGCCATCAGCCAGACGCCTGTCTGAATTATTTATGCTGCATGTTGTGCGTCTCCACGGGTTGCCACTTGATGTGGTCTCTGACCGCGGATCCCAGTTTGTGGCCAAATTCTGGAGGGCATTTTGTTCCGATCTCCAGATTTCTGTCAGCTTGTCGTCAGGCTACCATCCGCAGTCTAATGGGCAGACTGAAAGGGTGAACCAGTCCTTGGAGCAGTTCCTCAGGTGTTATGTCTCCAAGTGTCAGACTGACTGGGTTGCTCATCTGTCCATGGCGGAGTTTGCCTATAACAACGCGGCTCACTCTGCTACAGGGATCTCTCCCTTCCTTTGTGTGTATGGGCATCATCCTAAGGCCAATTCTTTTGACCCCGTGGACTTCACGCCTGGTGGTTCCTCTGTGGTTTCGGTCCTTAGAGGTATTTGGCGGAAAGTGAAGAAAGCCCTTGTGTCTGTGTCATTAGTGACCAAAAGGGTTTTTGATAAGCGGAAAAGACCCTGCAGCTTCAAATTAGGAGACTTCGTCTGGTTGTCTACCAAGAATTTGAAGTTGAGACAGCCATCTCATAAGTTAGGGCCCCGGTTCATCGGCCCTTATAAGATCACCAGGGTTATCAATCCGGTGGCATTTCAGTTAGATCTGCCCCGTTCTTTGGGTATCAATAAAACATTTCATTGTTCCCTTTTAAAACGGGCGATTAGTAATCCTTCTACCAGTGGAAGACCTTCCCCTCTTCTGATACGTGGCCAGAGGGAGTTTGTTGTTGAAAGGATTCTTGACTCCAAGGTGGTTCGGGGTCGGCTGTCATTTTTGATGCACTGGAAGGGGTATGGCCCGGAGGAGCGGTCGTGGGTGCGCAGTTGTGATCTTCATGCCCCCAGACTGATACGCTCTTTCTTCTCGCAGTTCCCCGATAAACCCGGTGGTAGGGGTTCTTTGACCCCTCGTCAGAGGGGGGGTACTGTTAGGGTCTCCTGCCCTGTGCTGCCACGTCGTCATGGCAACCGGGAGACAAGTGCTAGTGGAGTAACCTGAGCGCAGCTGATACTCCGGTTCGGGTCTTTTGCTGTGCAGTGGTTATAGGCTCTGTGCACGGCAGGGGATCCGGTGCTGGTTTTTGTGCTCACAGTCTGTGAGGTCTGAGTGGGGCGTGGACAGCACCTGCTTTATAAGGCCTCTTTTCAGGGTAAGCAGATGCTGCTGAATCTTTGTTGGTTAGTCAGTTCATGAACGTTAGCCAGTACTGTGTAGCTTTGTATTTGTTTGTTGCTTACTGCAAATAGGCCTGGGAATTTGGTATTACACTCTGCCAATCCAGACCTAGCAGTAAGACTGGAGTCAGTCGTTTAGCTTGCTGGGGTTCTGTTACTACTCTGTGAACTTAGCAAGTTTGCGGCTGTATTCTAAGACTTGCCTGTCTAATCCTGTCTCACTGTGCTAGGTGTCAGGGGTCAGTTTAGTGGCAGTAAGCTAAAACCTGTGCACTGCAAGTGAGAATTTGGATTGTGGAGATTCTCCTTGTGTCTATCATTCCATCTCTGACCAAGGAGTTTACTGCCACACCCGTTGGTAACCCTTTAGGGTTTTGCTGTTGCCCTTAGCAACAGCATTTCGGGTACTCTACGTATTAAAACACAACATCTTGCTTTTTCCATCTTAGCAGTTCTAATACAAGGGAGATACCCAGTTCCTTAGCCTCTGGGCTTCTCTGTTCACTTTGTGTGTATTTTGTTACCCTATCACCTTCTGTGTACGTTATGTCATATCCCCCAGTTTGTCTGTGAGTCCATCTGTTTTGCATAACAGTTCAAACACCAGTACATTCCTGCAGACACTGGAGTGCATAACAGTTCTGACACCAGTACTTTCCTGCTGGCACTGGTGTGCATAACAGATACTGATGATTTATAAAACTTGAGAGCGGTGGTTAAAGACACTGCTGATTTGTAGAACTTGTGAACGGTGATTAAAGACACTGATGATTTGCAAAACTTGAGAGCGGTGATTAAAGACACTGATGATTTGTAGAACTTGAGAGCGGTGATTAAAGACACTGATGATTTGCAGAACTTGACAGCGGTGATTAAAGACACTCATGATTTGTAGAACTTGATAGCGGCGATTAAAGACACTGATGATTTGCAGAACTTGAGAGCGGCGTTTAAAGACGCTGATGATTTGTAGAACTTGAGAGCGGCGTTTAGCCCGCAGCACACGCTGAGTCCAAGAAGCACTGGTGACTGGATTGCAGAGAAACACACCAGCCGCAGTTTACGCTGAAATGTGCAGCAACTGGCACCTGGAAGTGCCGGAGACACTGGGGTACGACTGCAGAGAGATACGTCAGGAACAAGAGCACTGGCATCCACGTCAGGAGAAAAGACGATACTCAGGCGCCGAGGCTCTGCCCGGCATCTGACTTTGAATCTCGTGCCTCCGCTGGATTGGCGGAACAGTCTGATGACGTCACCTGCTCCCCGCCCACGTGATGCCGGGTGTCATGGCGGCGCCCCTGCCCCGGGGAACCGCCGGGAGCCGCGCCGGCCAGACGCCGGAGCCCGTGGACCACCGAAGGCGGAGGCCGCAACACAGACCAGCAGGCATGCAGGGGTAAGCGCGGTGAACGCCTCCTATGGCGTGTGACAGTATTATCAAAGGAACTCAGCGATTAACAATATATTTATAAAGGAGTATATTTATTTTTATTTATTGTATGTTAGATCTCCTAATTCAAATCACAATGGTGTCCATAAATATAATCATAAAAAATATGTATATACCACTGATTGCATTTATATATGTAAATCTCATAAAGAGTTCCCACATATCCAAAGGAAGAAGATATAAGAGGACAAAGATAAAAAAAAGTCCTAAAAAAGGACAAAGGATTCAGATATACCTATATCAAAAAAGAGAGCAGGATAGAGAGGAAAGATATACATTCAATATATTCATAGTATTCCGCTTGCATAGCGAGATGTTTAGCATATAAAGAGGTTCATATAGAGATTTTCCCCAATTTGATACATAGTAAATCTTATATTAATCTTTGTATTCCTAATCTATATTTTAGATACTAAAAAGAAGTCCAATGACAAATTTTAGTTTAAAGGTGGATTTTTTCCAGATCTAAGAGTATGTCCTTCCCTAGTTTAAAAAAGACTTGATTGATAGACGTCAGGTCTCCAAGACATATAGCACCTCTTAGGGTACATTATTTAGCTTGATGCTTTCATTCAACCCATCTGGGTATAGGGAGTTGAATTTCAGCATCCAATAGGTTTCTCTGCAACAGAGTTTATTAAACCTATCTCCACCTCTCAGTGTCGGTGCGATATGTTCAATACATACTATCGAAAGACTCCTCAGATCTCCTGAATGTGTCTGATTAAAGTGTCTAGATACACTGTGTTTATCATATTTTTTAATAATGTTCCTGCGGTGTTCCATAAACCGCACATGTACGGGCCATGTGGTCCTTCCCACATAGTGGAGGCCACATCCACAGGTGAGTAAGTAAATAACATATTTGGTCTTACAAGTCATAAAAGATTTAAGCATATAGTTCTCATTAGTACCTGGTAGTACCAAAGAGAGTGTTTTTTTTCGACATATGTGTACATGTTGTACACCGGGATTTCCTACATTTAAAATACCCCAAGGGTTTTGTGGGTAGCCACTCGTACCCTATTTGTAATTTCCAGTTCTACTGCAGGTAGGAAGTTAGATTTACAAAGCTGTAAACAAAGTATGTAGTGAGTTCTTTTATTTTGTTATATCTTAGATGACACTTCATTAGTTTATGTTGTAATATTTACTACTGTGCAATCACATTGCTATAATATCATTCTGCTTAAGGACATGTATTTATACACTTGAGTATGTCTACCACAGAAATATTTATGTGACTAATTTGAGTTTCTGAATATTCTCGGAAAAATGTGCTGTGTAATATGTGAGTGCTATATAAATAAATGTTAATATATACAATATGCATTGAGTTTGACATACAGCATGTGCAACTATACATACACTCGTAAGTGCAATTTTTGGTAGCAGAGCCTTTGTACTGTACAGTATGTTTTCAAAAGCTCTAATGAGCCCCACAGTGCGTAATTCAATTGCAATAACAGCAACTACGCACTAGTTGTACTGCCCCATGTAAGGTCTGGGAAGGGTTAGAGCATATAATCCAGTGGTTCCACATCTCTTCATGCTGCCATTAGTCTAAATTAATGATAGTCCTTCTTTATAGGAATTCCTAATAAAAAAATAAAGTAGCTTAATGTACTGTATGGATGTAAAGAGAAAAACTATTTTGTTTATTGCTGTTGATTCCAAGTATAAGTACTGCGTATGTTGGTGAAACAATATTTACACCCTCCTGTGAATGTTATTATTTAAAGGTCTAAGGCCTATTTGATACAATATATCTGTTATTTGAAAGCAGGTATGTAGTGTGAGTGCTGCAGTGCATTGCACATCAGACAGACAGTTAGACTTGATAGAAATTCAGTCGCTGAAATGAAATGTAAAGCACGCTGTGGATGAGTGTATTTGCTGCAGCTAGAGAGAATTCAGTCGGCTCCCTTGCCTTGCAGGGAGCATGTTTGGCTGTGACGGCAGGAGATTATTTGTTCTCTTTCTCTGACACTGAACTAAAGAGAGCATTGTGGGAAAGCCATCATGACACATGGCACAGTGCAAAGGAGGCTCACAGCATGAGGCAGCATTAAGGGGTTTACATGGCCTTGATACACTCTGGCACAGCATGGGACTTCAAAGGACAGTGGCTGTTCCAGCATCAGCAACAGTGCAATTTGCACTACTCTCATGAGAGCTTTCAGAGCAGTAGCGCTCTGAAGCCTTCACATAAGCAGTGCAATAATACTGCTACTCTATGCTAACATAATAATAATGCTAACAAGAATATTAACAAATAATAACAATATTAGTAATCATTTCAAAATGAGATAAATCTATAATCAGTCACAGGAATTATTTTTGATTTCACACTCAAACGCAACATTTTGGAAAATGTAACACAATAAAAAAACATGTTTTGCCTACTGTTTTATTCTCTTTATTGAAAGTAGTGGGAGGCTCTATCAGTCTATTTTCTTTTATTAGTAAATGTTTATACTCAGTGCCGTAACTAGACATTTTAGCGCTGTGTGCAAGAAACGGCATCGGCGCCCTCCTTATGTAAACCGGGCAGTGCGCGCCGTAGGTGCGCAATTTTTTTTATAGGGGCGTGGCTTTATGGGGAAGGGGTGTGGCCACAAAATAATACCAGTTCATATTACGGCGCACAGTAGTCTCCATTATTCAAATTACGCCGCACAGTAGCGCCACTACACCAGGTAGAGACCCTTTTACACATTACAGCAGACAGCGTCCCCTTTTTACACAATACGGCAGACAGCGTCCCCCTTTTTACACATTACGGCAGACAGCATCCCCTTTTTTACAGCAAACAGCCACCCATTTATCACACACACATAACCCCTAGCCTTATCCCCTATAACCCCTGTCCCCCCACATACACCCCATATTCTTCTAACCCCTCAAACCCCTTAAACCTCCTGCCCCCCCCCCATACACAACCACGCATATGTCTGGTGACCACCTCCAGTTTGGGCCGGAGCTCCTTCAGCAGTGATGCTGGCATAGGTGCGCAGCGGCTTAGTCCATGAGGCGACGGCTGATATATATAGTATACATGTGGCACTTTGACTTCCATGTACTGAGCAACAGATGATACCACAGTTACCATGGACAACTTAAGATATGCAGCAGGCTGTGAAGATTATACTGAAAAAGCCACATGGATATCACAGACCCTGTGAACAAGCATGTGCAGTCAGGGCAATGGACACTGATAGAACAGAAGACGATTAGATTTGGCCAGCCTAGATGTCGGCAGAGGGCTATACTAAACAGCCTAGACAGGAGCCACAGTGCCAGAGAGCAGAGCTGGATTAAGATGTCATGGGGCACTATGTAGGTCTTTGGCTCAGGGCCCCATCTGTGTGGTTGTGTATTTTATTTGCAGTATATAAATATATACTGTACATGCATACTGTGGTTGAAGTGGTACTTTAGAGCTGTAGATCTAGATTTGAAGATTACTTTTGTATACGTTTTGTAGTATAAACTAATTTTGTCAATGTAAAACATATATTCTGGTAACCATGGGCCCTTTTCACCTTATGTTTCTTTTTTTTTTTTTTTTCAAAATTTTTTATTGAAGCATCTATAAACTGTTATTCAATCACTGTGACAAATCGTAATGAGAATTTCCAGGTTACAAAAGGTCATCGTACATAAACAGGTAATAAGAAATCTCATCGCACTGTTGGATGATACAATGTCACAGCAGTGGATTATTAGATATGTGTATACATATGCACGCACTATAATTGTACCAAAACCAGAGATATCACAGTCGTATTCAATGTTTGCCGCGTCACCAGTGTCCCGCCATCTCCCCCCCCGCCTTCCCCAGCTGGAACAGGCCTCAATGAAGACACCTCCCCCGCCTCTGTTGTTCATTAAAGTATACTATTATAAAGGAATTGGAGGGTCATTTGCTGCCATTTGTAACATGTACCAAGTCGTGTCTTTTAGACTATTGTGAATTTGTGTTCGTATTGGCAATAATAAAGTGGCTATGTACGTCTCCCATGTGAGGAAAAACCTCTCCACCTTAGTCTCCCTATCCAGAGTCACCTCAATCCACTGCATTCTAAATAGATAATGTAATTTAGCTTTAAAAAGTGACAATAGTGGCTGAGATGGTTGTAGCCAGGTTTGCAAAATGGTCTTGCAGCCCACCGCTCCTATAGCTAACAGAAGACGTTTGCCGCCATATGATGTGCGAGCATTAGGGGGGAGTATACCAAACAAAGCCCATTCTGGTGTCAGAGGGATATAATTAACCAAATTTTCAGTCGAATATTTTCTAACCTGAATCCAAAAACTTCGGATTATGGGGCAATCCCAAAGACAGTGAAATAAGTCTGCTGAGTTAGCTCCACATTTATAACAATTGGAATTTGGCGATTCCCCTATTAAAAATCTTCTGTTTGGAGACAAATAGGCTCTATGTAAAATATTTAAGAACATAGCTATATATGAGGAGTAAGGTAATAAGGCACATGCCTTAGTATGTGAGCGTAATATATCGTTCGAAGACACATTAGAAATTTGGGAGAGCCACGGAATGAGGTTCTTTTCAGACTTATCTGGTATAAACACCTGACGTATGCAGTTATATGTTAAGGAAATAGCTTTTTTTGTCAAGCATTGATTTTGTAGTAGTGTATCTAGTGGGTTATTCCAATCCAATGGTGAAAAAGGTCTTATAATAAAACTAATATAATGCTGAGCCTGAAGGAATGCAATAGGGTGACTCGCCAGCCATGGATATTTTCCCCTTGCCTCCTGGAACGTGGAGGGCCTCCCCGTCGCCCCATTCACCAGTCCCCTCACGGTGTTCACCCCATAGGTTCCCCAGATGGAAAAGGGATAAGAAGCCTGACCATTCTGAAATTCGGGATTGTCACTAAAAGTGAGGAACAGAGATTTATATGCATTTATTCTAAACTTATGTCTCAATACATGCCATGTTTTCCTAGTGTGCCATAGCAGTGGATTATCGCGTAATTCCATTGAGATTTCTTGATCATGCATATGAAGGAAGCTGGTAAGATTGATATCCCCAGAAACTCTCTTTCTAAAGATGTGTTCGCATAGAGGTCCCGACCGTGCAACCAATCTTTAATGTATCTCGTATGTGCTGCGTAAGAGTACAATTGAACCTCAGGAAAGTTAATTCCCCCATTATTTTTTGTTTGTTGCAATTTATTCAATCCTATTCTCGGATGTCTGCCTTTCCAAATAAATTGTCTAAAGCTATGATTAATTGATTGTGCGTCTTTATTGGAAATTACATAAGGAAGCGCCTGTATCAGAAACATTAATCTTGGAAATGAAATCATCTTGATAAGGTTGGCCCTGCCCAGGTATGACAATAACAAATTCTTCCAGCCATCCAATTCTGTTGCTATGGAGCGTATCACTGAAGAAAAATTAAGGTCATAAAGGAGAAAAGGATTGTAAGAGATCTTAACCCCAAGGTAGGTGAAGTGTTGGCGAGCCCATGTTATAGGAATGTTGGACTTAAACGATACACGAGAGGAGGGGTTTCCAAAACGAAGCGCCACAGATTTGGACGTATTAACTTCGAAGCCAGACACCAGTGCAAATTCAGCCAGAAGAGAAAATATTCTTTCCAGAGACTCAGAGGGATCGTGTACAAACAACAAGATATCATCCGCGAAAGCGGTTATCTTTATTTCCTCATGACCAATCTTGATTCCCCGAAAGTAGTTTCCCTCTTGTAAGATTCGGAGCAGTGGATCTATGGCTAGGTTAAATAAAATAGGGGATAGGGGGCAACCCTGTCTGGTGCCTCTCATCATAAAAATTGGGTTGCTGCAACACCCATTTATCAGCAAGGAGGTGGAGGGGCTAGTGTAGATATATTTTATAAAATTAACAAAAACGGAATCGAATTGTCGCACCTGAAGAACTCGTAGTAAGTGCGGCCACAGGACGGTATCAAACGCCTTAGTTGTATCCAAGTTTAAGAGAATATTTTGGGTGCTAGATTCTCCATAGGATTTCACCACTGCCGCTACTGTTGTTCGAATTCCTTTCACCAGGTGTTTGTTACGGACAAACCCCAACTGGTGGTCTGTAAGGAGCTGAGGAAGCAGCGACTGAAGTCGGTCAGCCATAATTTTTGTCAGTAGTTTAATGTCCGTATTGAGTAACGTGATTGGTCTATATGACTCAATTAGCTGGGGGTCTCGTTGTGGCTTGGGAATCAGGACTGTATGCGCGTTGTTAAAATGCGGAAGAATGGTATTATTGTGTAGAATGTCGTTGAACAATTCTCCTAAAGAAGGGGCTATGTGTCCCTGTAATATTTTATAATATTCGTTGGACAGCCCATCCGGGCCTGGTGATTTGTGTAATTTCAGATTGGATATAGCATTTGTTATTTCCTCAAGTGTTATATCTTGTTTAAAGATTTCATTTTGAGAGCTTGATAATTTGGGAAGATGTGCCTCTGATATTATACGATCATGCAATACCTGATCAAATGGGCGGGTATCGTAAAGATTGGAAAAATATGTTTCAAAGTGTTCCAGGATACGTGATGTTACCGTGTCAATCGATGTCGAATTTGGGTCTTTAATGGCAGTAATTAATCTCTTTGGGGCTTGTAATTTAGACATAGTGGCTAGTAAACGGCCAGTTTTGTTGCCCCATCGAAAGTATTTAGATTTTGAAAAGGTCAGATCGCGCTGCGCTTGAGATAGTAAGAAATCGTCCAGTAATTGACGTGCTTGTGTATATGCAAACTGGGTATCTGGGGAGGGGAGATTTATATAAGTGTTTAAAGCAGCCGTTAATGCGGCATGAAGAGTCTGATACTGTGCTGCGGCTTTTTTTTTCTGTTTGGAAACATACTCTATTATGCAACCTCTCATGGTAGCCTTAGAGGCTCCCCAAAATATAGACGGTCGCTCCCAGTAGTCTATATTATCATCAGTAAAAGTCATCCAGCTGTTCATAAGAAACAAACGAAATTCCTCTGAATTATATAGATAAGTCGGGAATCTCCATTGTTTGAAATTTCCAGCCGATGTGGCTCTCGTGAGATGAAGTGTAATTGGGGCATGGTCAGAGACCAGAATAGTATGAATGTCTGTTTTTAAAACTTTTGAGACCAACGAATCACTTATTAGAAAAGAATCTATTCTAGACCAGGAGCCATGTACTGCTGAAAAAAAAGTGAAAGAATGGTCAGTTGGGTTAAAAAGTCTCCAAATGTCACTAAGTTGTAGTGTTGTTCTTAAGAAGTGTCTTTGTTTGCAAGAAGACAATAAAGGATTTTGTGGAGCAGGCTGTTTATCAATCATGGGGTTATCGACTGAATTAAAATCCCCAGCAACAATTAGAAGACCGTTTTGCCGTTGTGCCAAGGTTTGTGCTAAAGTTTGTAAAAATTCAGCGGTTGAGACATTAGGTGCATATATATTAACCAGGGTGTAGTTCGTTCCCCATATAGTTGCATCTAAAATTATAAATCTTCCCTCTGAGTCAAGCATGGAGTTAGTGATAGAGTATTGGACATTTTTTTGAAACAGAATGGACACTCCCCTAGTTTTTTTATGAAATTTGGAGGAGACACACTCCCCTAACCATGGAGCCCGTAGTGTGGAGTCACCTCCCGCCTCCCAATGCGTCTCTTGTAAAAACATGACGTCTGGACGAAATTTACGCAGATGGTTTACTACCCTTTTTCTCTTGATGGGGGAATTGAGGCCCCCCACGTTCCAGGATATCAATTTCAGAGGGGCTGCGGAAGCAGAAGGGGGAGTAGGCTGAGAATTAGGATGCATCATCCAACCCCCAGTTTGGGGAACCAACCCGTCAAGATGTATGTGCAATTTGGAGGAACCCCCCCGTCCCAGCCATCGGGAGGGATCCAGCATCCAGGGGGGCGGGGAGAGGACACAGGCACCAGCAACAGCGACATCACATACCAACAATGCTTCAAATCACTTTTTCTACCTTTTCTATAACCAAACATTATAAGGGTAGTCAACACACTTAGAGTGGTGACACCCATGAACAAATACCAAAGAAACATGAAAAAATAAAAATAAAATAAAAATAAAAATTAAGGAACAAATAAGCAAAAAATACCACAAGAGAAAGAGAAAGAAGAAAAAAGACAGTCATATTGAGTAGCCTTATAACATCCAATGACATTACATTTCAATGTGTATCGGTATATATAAGAATATATATTTAGAGATTAAGGGGTCCCCCTGCGTTAAGCGCCCTGTTAAAATGGGTTTTTGCAAGTACTGGATCAGAGAAAAAAATATCGCGACCATTCTCCTGTACCCTTAATTTAGCCGGATACAGTAGCTGGAATCGTGTACCATTGTCATGGAGTAATTTGCACACCTCCACAAATTCCCTTCTTTTTTGGGAGACCGAGGCCGAAAAAATCCTGGAAGATTAAAATCTTCGACCCCTCCACCTCCAAGCGTGGGATCTTGCGATAAGCTCCCAAAATTGCCTCCTTCATACGATAGTCCAAATACTTAGCTATAACAGGCCGTGGTCTAGTTGCAGAATCAGCCCTCTCTGGACCTAATCTGTGTGCCCGTTCAATATGTGCTAGGAAGGGGGGATCCTGGGCTCGTAATTCCCTCGGGAGGGCAGTTGTAAGGAATTCAAGGAGTTTAGGACCCTTTACCGTTTCGGGAATACCAATGAAACGGAGATTGTTTCGTCTATGACGATTTTCCATGTCATCTACCTTGGCCTGGAGGTTTTGAATAGAGGTAGTTTGGGTATCGACTAACTGCTGTAAGGCATTAGTACGATCTTCGGAATCACTGGTCCTTTGTTCTAGAGAAGCGATTCGGGTAGTATTGGTGTCTATTTTAGTTAAAGCTGCATCAAATGCAGTTTGTAAGGTTTCTAGCTTTTTGTCAATTAACGGCATAATGATTTTAGAAATTTCCTGAGCCGTCTCAGCGGCCGATGGAATTTTTGAGACAGTGATGGGAGAGGAAGGGGCACTTAAGGAATCCTCTTCTTCTGAATTGCGTACCGGGGAAGAGGGCGCAGTAGACCGTCCCTGGTTATTTTTAGATTTTCCCGCTCTCGTGCTTGAGCTTTGAGACTTTTGGGAACTGGTTCTGTTGTAATATTTATCCATTTTTCCCCCTTTTTTTCTTCTTTTTTCCTCTTCCCCTACCCCCTATTCTAGATCAGTAAATGCCTTTTATTGCAGCAAGGGTTTGCAGGTTTGGAAAAGGCTACTCAAAAAGATAGATTAAACCGACATTTAGTACATTAATGCTACAAAGTACTCAGAACAGTCGTCAAAATTAACCTGCAACGGCGTCGGTAATTGTGTATTCAGCAGTATACGTAGGTATTCACTATTATATCAAGGAACACTCAGCACCGTTACAAATAGTTTCCAGGGAGAGGGAAAAAGAGAGAGAGAACAAAAAAAAAAAAGAAAAAAAAAAAAATTGTATGTAGGTTGAGATCGCACTCTGTACGGCAAGAGTGCAAGATGCGTAAGTAAACAGGCACCAAGTTATTTCCACTTCCTTGTACTTTCTAGCCGGTAAGTTGAACAACAATGAAATATCAGCTGTCGTGTTGTGTCTATGATACTGAGTACCGTGGCATAAACATTATATGAGACTGTGCCCACGTCAGAGAATCTTCAATATTCTCCTCAAAAAAAATAAAAAATAAATAAACAAAATAATCAAATTAAAAAAAAAAACAAAACAAAACAAAAAAAATTAAAAAAGCAAAGAAAACTGGTACATTAAGTGAAAAATATCCCACACTTTGACAGATTAGGAAACAAAAAGGTTACAATATTGAGGTCTAAACCTCTAATGAGTTTAACAAACGCAGTCAATTATTTAACCGAGTATGGTGTGTGGGTACAAAGCTGCCAGAGAGGCAGAAACAACAATGGTTAAGAATTCAGAATGTCAGCTAGACTATAAAAGCATAAGCCCCTAGGTGGCGCTGTTGCACAAGTTATAAGCACTACTTGTACAATCACCTAAGCAAATATACTTGATGCATGTAAAACATTTATCTTCAGTGTCAGCTTGTACCAGTAAATGAGTTGTTGTACTTTAGGACTCAAGACCCTATTACAGCATGTGTGAGCGAAGCCTAACATAAAGACATCCAGATTCAGGCAGCCTATACAGATTCCTGTTGGTGAAGCTATATGTAGCTCAAGCAAATTCTACAGTAAAGTTCTTGAATGATTATGTGATCAAGGGCTAGCTATGGGCACAGTTACCTCCTTACAGAGGAGGAAGACCCAGCTGTCCTACCCAGGGCATCCAAAGCAGTTTATTAGCTCACCAGTCAAAATGTGTCCTGGCACAGGCCTGAGCCAAGGAGGCAGAAGTTCAAGTCCAGAAACCCGAGAGAGTGGGAAAGGCAGGGAGGGTAAATGGAATGTTTGGTAAGGGGGTACAGGGTGGGATATGGAGTACACAATAGGGGGGGAGGTTCAAAGAAATGGGAAGGTTAAAGAAGGGGTGTTAGTTAAGAAAGAAAAAATGGGGATGTACAAACACTATTAGTACCCTTCAGGGGGAAGAATGCAGCCAGGAGACCAGGGTCCCTCTTGTGTTCAGCGGTACGGCTTCAGCTCTGTGTTACAGCAAGAGGACACAGGGAGGATGATTCAGAGCTGGAACGAGGTGAAGGCAAACGACTCTTCTTCTCCACTTCAGCTCCCGCTCAGCCCAAGGATCCCAACAGTAGCCGCCTGCGGGGTTATTCTCTTGTGAGGAGATCTTCCAAGGCCACTCTCCGTCACCCCGTCTCTCCCTCCAATCCAGGATCCACCGCCGCACACCACTCCCGCGGGGCCGCCCGGAGGAAGCCGCTCAAGTGCGCCGTGCCGTCAACCCTCCCGTGGAGGAAGCCCAGCAGTCCCCGAACTTATGTGGCATGTACAGCGCAGTGAACCTCTCGCGCCTCACTTCCGACAAGGGCTCTCTGCGGCTCCATCCAATTTACCGCCGGAGAAGAGAGCCGGACCGCGGACCACCCGTCACAAGGCGCCGACAATGTTCCGCTCCACAGGTCTTGCCACTGATGCCGGCGGGGCGTATGAAGGTAAGGGGCTCGGTGGGTGACTCGGGTGGAATTTAACTTCGGGCAATGACGCGAGACCACGCCACCAGGGCCCAGGGAGGCCTGACTTTTTGCAGGCAGGATTCCGGTGCGATTAAAGCCCCAAACACCCCACTAGGCAGCTTTTCAAGTAGGGCAAGATCCCCTCTGTGTAGCTGACACTCTGAGTCCAGTTCTACAGGGGTCTAGCTAGTTGATGGGGACGGATTTTACCACGGAGAGCCGGAGCCCCTCTAAAATGCGGCCATCATGATGCACCGCCCACCGGAAGTCCAAAATCACCTTATGTTTCTATAACTGCCCCCCCCCCAAAAAAAAAAAAAAAACAACAACACACAAAACTTCAATACTGCTCCATCCCTCCCACAAGTGCTCTATACACCTCCCTAGAAACTTACTTCTTCCTGAAGGTGCATTATCCTGTCACATCTCTGGTGCTGCAGTTTCAGAGCTGTAGAGGAGGTGAGATGAGGAGGGGCCAGGGTCTCAGGAAGGAAGAGGAAAACGGGGCAGAGGCGGCTCTAGTGTCAGCTTAGCACTGCAGTAGCAAGCAGCTACTGTATGACTGCCTGTGTAGTGTCTACCTTCTGGTGCCCCGAGTCTGTCTGCAATATGTACTAAGGCACAAGCAGCATGATCAGCGTGCCCAAGCCACCTGTTTGCCCCCTCACTAAGGATAACTAGTGTGTCCCTCTGTATACTAATCAGTAACTGGAGGAGCAATCAGCGCACCTCCGTCCTCCGGCTCATTAAGTCCAGGCGATTGAGCGCAGGGACTTTCCCAGCTGGCCCTTGAACGCACCTGACTCAAGTTAATTCTGTGACCCTGAGCTAAAAGTGAGTGCTTTGAGGTGCTGCTTGTTAGAGAGGTCGCCTCCCTGTAACATCCGATAGTCCATATGCGCCGTCCTTCCAGCAGGGTATTGGGGAATCTGGGGGATTCATTTAGCTGTACGGGGCAGCGGGAGACTCCGCAGTGGACTCCGGCCAGACGCTAGCAGCGCCTCCTCTGGGAAGGAGGGTTGAACGAAAGGAGGAGTTTACATAACACAGGGGTAAGAAGCAGCAGCAGAGGAGGTTGTTGTGGGTTCCCTGCAGCTGCGCTCGCCGCTTTGAGCTGCGGCTTGGGGAGGTGGGAGGCGGAGCTGACACTCAGACACCGGCGCTGTCTAGTATAGATAGCTGCTGGTTGCGCCCCAGCTCATCCTGCGCTGCGTGCAAGGCACACAGCGCACATAGCTAGTTACGGCTCTGTTTATACTATTGGCCTTATTTAGGTTTGTTAGCAAACCAAAAAAGCAAGCAATTGGGCAAACCATAGGGGTAATTCAGATCTGAAACTAAATTTAGCACATCTACAATCATTTACTCTGACATGCAGGGTGACACCTAGCACAGGGCTAGTCAGCCCTGCATGTCAGGCCTCACCCCCCCACCCCACACACAGATAGTAGTTCCCTGTCAGCGCAGCTCCTGCACGCTGGCAGGCCCCTACCCGCTGCATCCCGGGTCACAGCGGCTGCGTGTTACGTCACGCAGCTGTCGCCGCCCTCCACATAGGGATTCAGACTGCAATCGATGCCTCTGCAGCGATCCAGTCTGAATTAGGCCCCATGTGTGTTTCAGATGTATTAAATGAAGACAAACACTGCATGCTAGTTCCAAGTAGTCATGTTGAACAAATCAGCTTGGACAGGAAGTCCCACCCCCATCACAAGCAGCTACATCTATATAACTTACATGGCAACACTAGGTTAGATTAACATTACACAAACATCTTCCTTTTTTCTTTTTTTTTGTATGCTGCAGGTATAACATAACTAACAATGCTAACAATGTCCTCCATTACTTTGTTTATTTTGAAACTATAAATCAAGTCTGTCAGGTGGCCGTGAATGACGGCCACTATGAGTGGAAACAGGACGTTGAGTCGGAGATGAATTTCGCTGGGCAGGAGTCTGTATAACTCTAGCGGGTGATAATGATGGACTGCCATCCGGAATGTCTGCATGTTCCATGTTCTCATTTTCTCCATATTCAGGTATAACAATCTGTGGCCTTTCAAATTCCTGATTCACCATTGGCGCAACCGGCTCCATAATCAAGCCAGGAACGGAATGCCCAACATTCTCATGTAGTATTGTCCCTTCAGCTACTCGCAAATCCACACGATTGCGTCTGTACAAATTACCTTCCACATCCACAAGATATGAGCGTGGTGCAACCTTGCGCACACAGGTACCAAGTCTCCAACGGCCTGTGCGATCTCCAGGAAGGGGCTTCATGCGAATTGGCTCACCAATAGCAAGTTCAGGCAACTCCTTAGAAGATTTATCATACCCCAGCTTAGAAATTTGCTTCCTATGCTGTAGCAATTTAGGCACACCTTGGACTACACTCGGATAGAGTAAAGTGCAGGCTACTGGTAAAGATGTCTTAAGTCTCCTTGACATCGGACGCTGTGCAGGACTAGTCCCCATGCCCTCGGTGGGTGTATTTCTCCAATGTAATATGGCCTTCCATTGGTCTGTATTATCACTGCTAGCTTTTTTGCACAAATTCTTTACTATCTTAACTGCAGACTCAGCTTTACCATTCGATTTTGGATAACGTGGGGATGAAGTAACATGCTCAAACTCCCATTCAGAGGCAAATCGTCTAAATTGTTCACATGCAAACTGCGGTCCATTGTCCGAGATCACTCTTTCAGGCTGGCCATAACGTGCAAATTGTGCCTTGCAGTGCTTTACTGTAGTCTCAGATGATAAGTCTGGGAGAAGCTCAATTTCCCAAAAATCAGAATAATGGTCCACTATTAACAGAAAGTCTTTGCCTGCATAAGTAAATAAATCCATGCTGACAATCTGCCGTGGACGCACTGGTATCTCATGTGACATCATAGGTTCTTTCTGTTGTGCATGAGCATATTCATTGCACGCCGAGCAGTTACCAACATAGTTCTTAATCTCACTTTGCATGTTACGCCAGTACAATGTATCTCTTGCTTGTCTGTAGCATGCATCACCTCCAAGATGGCTGGAATGTATGCGTGCCAGCATCTCAGATCTCAAAGATTTTGGTATGTTGACTCTTGGCCCCTTGTACAAAATGCCATTCTGTACGCTGATCTCATCTCTAAATGACCAATAGTCCCTCACTATGATTGGTGTCTCTTCTTTTGAGTCCGGCCATCCAGCCAGTACAATAGAATTCAAAATCTGCAGGCTCTCATCAGTCATGGTGTGCTGCTGAACCTGCTGCAGTCGCTGATCAGTGACATTCAGATAATCTGCCTGGTTAATCTTTGCAAAGTCAGTCATTACTGGATGCATGGTGCACACTGTGTGATAACTCTGAGCTGCTCCAGAACCCCCATCCATAGCTATTGCTCTACTAAGAGTGTCACTGATATACATCTCAGGTCCTGGCTTGTAGGTGACACAGAGATTGTAATGCTGTAATGTTAACATCATACTCTGAAGTCTTTTAGGTGCACACAGAAGAGGCTTTTTAAAGATGGCAATTAGCGGTTTATGATCAGTCTCCACTGTGATCACGTCCCGGCCGTATAGAAAATAATGAAAACGGGAACAAGCAAAGACAATGCTCAAGCACTCCTTTTCAATTTGTGCATAATTCTGCTCAGTTGGAGTCAATGCTCTTGAAGCAAATGCAACTGGTTGTCCTTCTTGCATCAAGCAACATCCCAGTCCGGTTTTACTCGAATCACTTTGTACAGTGACTGTCTTGGTAACATCATAATACTTCAGCACAGGTGTAACTGTGACCAAATGCTTTATTTCCTCCACAGCCTTATCATGCTTTGGAAGCCAGTGCCATATCGAATCTCTGTCCAGAAGCCTGCGCAGGGGTTCACATACCTCTGAGAGGCGAGGCATAAATTTGGCCAAATATGTCACAAACCCAATCAAACGTTGCACGGACTTTACATCAGTAGGCTTTGGCATTTCCAAGACAGCTCTATCTTTTTCAGGGTCAGCTTTCAAACCTTCAGAGGACAGGATATGACCATGAAAATGAACCTCTTTCAACTTAAATTGCAGTTTCTTCACACTAAGTCTTAATTTCACTTGTCTGAAATGATCCAATAGCACAAGCAACTTGCGGTCATGATCAGCCTCCGCTTCCTTTACTGTCTCGCCACAGCCAACCACAAGAATATCATCTGCTATCGGCTCAATGCCGCTAAGTCCAATCAGCAATTCGTGTTGTTTTCGCTGGTAAACCTCAGGTGCTACGGAAACTCCAAAAGGAAGTTTAAGCCATCTTTTCCTACCCCAAGGGGTCCAAAAGGTTGTCATATAGCTGCTTTTTTCATTCAGCTTACATTGCAGAAATGCATCACGTGCATCAACCAGTGTAAAGACTTTTGCTTTGGGCAGCTTATATAAAACATCCTCCAATGTTGGCATAATATAATGGGATCTTCGCAGTGCTTGATTTAAAAATTTAGGATCAATACAGATTCTTAACTTGTCAGGCTTTGCCACAATGACCATATTGCTAATCCAGTCAGTTGGTTCAGTCACAGGTGCAATATGCCCATCTGCTTCATACTGATCAAGCAAAGCTTTCACTTTCGGCTTGAGGGCTATAGGCACATTGCGTGGAGCACACTGGAATGGCGGAACACTTGGATCAAGTTCAAAATGTACTTCCCCATGAACAGACTTCACTGGCCACTTGAACACATCATCATAGGCCTCTATTATTTGCTCTTTCCTCAATGGTCCAGACAAATCATGTTCCATCTTATATAGCTCAGAAGGAAAAGTAAATTGCATCAACCCCAAATGCTCACATGTGGAACCTGACAATAATGGTTTCTGGTGGGCCTTTACAATTTCAAAAGTAAGCACATGGGTATGTCCACTAACAACGCATTCTGTTCTGAACCGTCCCAATGATTTCATCAGTTCTCCAGAATACAGCTTCAGTTTAGTGTCACTTGGCAGTAATGGAACTCTAGGAGCCAATTTCATCTTATCTTCCAGACTCATAACATCACATGTTGCCCCTGAGTCTAATTGACATGGTTGCCTCTTATTATTCAAAGTCAGATGTGCAAACCACTTTTGGCCTTCTGATCTTATAGTACCAATACATTCTGTTGAATAGATCACCTCAGCGCTATGGGTATCAGCTCCAGGTGTTTCATCTACTATGTGTACTTTCCCTTCTTTATTCCAGCTCTTGTTTGATAAGCACATTTTAGCAAAGTGATTGGTAATACTACATGATCTACAGGTTTTCCCAAATGCTGGGCACTGCTCTTTCCCTAGCCTGTGCCTATTACCACAGTATTTACAGGCCATATATTTGGCTGCTGGTGATTTCTGCTGCCTATTTGTACACTTTGGGCTATCCAGCAAATCACCCCTGCTGTGCTGTTGTCTGTCTGTAACATTGACATTATCAATCTGTCTATCTATTGCTCTGATTCTCTGGTCAGTGAGCTCTGCTGTGTGACACATTTCAATAGCTGCTGACAGATCTAAATTCCGCTCTCTTAAGAGACGGCGGCGTGTGTTTTCACAATTTATGCCCAATACTAATTAATCTCGTATAAGTTCATCTTTCAATGTGCCATACTCACAGGTTGCTGCCTTTTCTCTCACACGGGTAATACATTTATCAATGGATTCACCTTCCTCTTGTTTACTGCAGCCAAAAATATACCTTTCATAAATGACGTTTTTGTAGGCTTAAAGTATGCCTCCAATGCATCCAGGATTGCTTTTACATCTGTTTGTTGCTGCGCAGAAAGACTCAGGCTGTGCTTATAAACATGACGACATTCACTGCCCATCACTCTCCTCAGTGTGGCTGCTTGCACCTCAGCTGATTTATCATTCAGGCCTGTAGCTAAAGAAAAATCTTTAAACTCAGCTCTAAAGTTCTCCCAGTTGATGCACAAATTGCCACTCATCTGCATCCCATCAGGTGGAGGAATATTGTTGCTAGTTGCCATGTTGGTGTACTCCCACTCCAGAGAAGGCAGACAAGTTTAACACAATGGTGATTCAATCCACTTGATATCTATGCAATCCTTATCCTTTTCTTGTCACTGCAGGTCTTCTCATAAGCTTGAGCTGCTGTTCTGCCAATAATCAGTATCATTTGTGGGCTCAGGAACTTCTGACACCATGTTTCAGATGTATTAAATGAAGACAAACACTGTATGCTAGTTCCAAGTAGTCATGTTGAACAAATCAGCTTGGACAGGAAGTCACACCCCCATCACAAGCAGCTACATCTATATAACTCACATGGCAACACTAGGTTAGATTAACTTTACACAAACAATGTGCACTGCAGATGGGGCAGATATAACATGTGCAGAGAGAGTTAGATTTGATTGGGTTGTGTTCAAACTGAAATCTAAATTCAGTGTAAAAATAAAGCAGCCAGTATTTACCCTGCACAGAAAGAATTTAACCAACCCAAATCTAATTCTCTCTGCACAGGTTAACCACAGACATGTCTGTGGTTAAGTGAACAGTGGGTACAATGGCATTTTGCATGCCAATAATTACTTCTTCTTTTTTTTTTAAATCATGGTACATTTGAGGAATAACTTTTCGGGTAAAATGGAACTGTCAAAGTCAAAAATATTACATAAAGAGAACATACAGACTCCACACATTATGAGTCGCTATGCTTGCAAATACGCGCAGCAAGCACAGCAATATATGGTAACATACGCATTTACACAGACATGCCACAAAGATATATTCAACACATATTTTATACAGCACATAAATTGAACATATCAAGCGCCAGACATCATAATGTTTCAAATTATATAATGGAGTAACGTCATGTATGTGTATTATTGGAGCGGAGCAAGATGGACATGTTGTGCTTGGTGTCAAAGTAACCAGATTAATGTGTAGATTCATTTGATGCCTGTTATTAAGTTGTAGCACATTGCCCTGAGTAGTTATGATTGAATGTAGGAATATAAAGCCACAATTCTGATGAGAACAATGGACATTCAATTTAAAGCATGTGATGAACAGGAAACTCAGCCCAGCCCTTTTGATGTCTTCAAGGCTTGCATATGAACTGACCAATGACTCATCATGAATGAGAAAGTTCCCTCCCCTAGACTAATAACAAGAGACCTGTGCACGCCCCCAACTCTCAGTGTATTGCTGAACACACACACACACACACACACACACACACACACACACACACACACACACACATGGCCCTGTTTTGTCCCAGATGATGATGGAGATGCTGTCTGTCCAGTGGCTGCATGATTTTACTGAGAGAGAGAGAGAGTGATATGGAGCGTAGTGAGCATTTGAGCAAAATATGGTGATGTATTACTGGCTGTGGCTGTATTTGAATTAGATTGTAATAACTGCTTACTGTGTAAATTGTAACCATGTAACTATATATATATATATATATATATATATATATATATATATATATACTGTACATTGTGATATATTGAATACATATCCTTTAATAACAAATATATACATCAATGAGCTTTGGAACTCAGATAATGTGTTGGTGTATTGTTTTCTCTTATGGGAAGCAGTGTTTTGCAATGTATAATGCACATTCATAGCACATGGTAATAAGATGCGCAGGCGTCCATAGTATATATTAGTGCTGGCATTATAAATATTTGTTAGAAAATAATATGGCTTTTACAGAACCGAGATGGAATTTGTTACCAGGGACACACACAGGACCTCAGTTAACTGTGTAAAACACACTGCATTAATGACAGATATGTGATATAGATCTACAGTAATACTAGCATAGCCATGATGGTGTCAGTGATCTGCTTTTCCACTGGGTGACAGATGTCATACTTGCTTCCCCATGTAAAGGATTGTTTCACAGTCAATTGTTTTTTTGTTTTTTGTTTTACAATACTTCTTGGTCCCAAGTCTTCTTGGTCTCCTTCTGGGAATAAGATCCATCCCCAGCAGCAGTAGGCTTAGTGCTGAAGAATTCTTCTAAGAAATCCTGGATAGGGAACGAGTCACCTAGCCTTAACAAATTGGATGCAGGACTACCTCTGATCATTACTGAGAACAGTATATTGAGGATGAAGGTGTTGGCAGTGGACAATGCAGGTGCTGGGATCTGGTTGAGAGAAGCGAGCTAGCTGATGCTGGACTGCTTGTTATTATTCTTTTAGCACAAGTTTCTGATATTGTCAAAAACTTCATGAGCTCGCTGCAAATTATTTAACAGGAAGGAGGTTGCTAGATAGTCAGCATCCTTACCTCTATTTGCTGTGATTTTACAAATGCTACAAATGGCTTGACAATTGTCAGGATTTGAGTAAAATTAATTCCACACATAAGAGGTGGATTTGTTGATCCTATGCCTAGGCATAACAATGACCTTCTTCTTATGATAGCCAAGGGCTGCTTCCACTAGTGATGACTTACACAAACAACATCCTCATCCTCAACATGCTCATTAGCGCTGGTATCAGCTATACAAATATCCCCCTCATCCTCTTGCACTTCCATGGTGGCAGCCTCAATTTCTATGTCATCAGCTATACTTCTGCTGCTCATCCCTACATTTGCAATGGGAGCAGAAATGATGGAACTTGCAGCTCGGCTCAAACTACATGGAGCACTAGGTTAAAGTGCTCCAAACAGTACAAACAATGGAAGAGAATATTTATTTTTCACTTCACAGCTCAACTCACACTGTGACAATTCAAATGGCTTTTTTTTTTATTATGTACATGAATAATAAATGCACAGGAGTACAGAATATACAGCTTGTGCAAACTTAAAATACAACATTTTTTTAAAACTTTTTAAATTTACTTTTTTTTTCAACTTTTTTCGCAATTGACCAATGACAGTACACACTGCAGTGCTGCTTGTGAACACACAGCCATTTTAGATAGACACAGCACAGCCAATTTAACCAGCAGAGTACAGTGCAGCATACAGCAATGTGCCCCTTGTATACACTGACTATACAGAAAGCTCAGTCAATTTACAGCAGAGTACAGCACAGCACACAGGAAAACTGACTATACAACACAGTTTAGTCACTATAGTAGTAACAGCATAGTACAGCGCAGCACATAGCTGCATGCCCCTATATGCAGTTACACTGACTCAGGGGTGTTTCAAGAGAGGAGGGGACCTGCTTGCAGCCTCCATCACTGGCCCCCTCCTCTCCGGCAGCTACTAGACTCTGGCTAAAAAACTGAGTTTACTGCGCATGTGCAGGTCTCCGGGAACATGGTGCCTGCACCTTGTTCCTGGGGGACACATCCAGTGCGCATGAGCAAATCACTCGGAAATGGACTGTTGCAGCCAGTGCCAGATTAAGGCACACACGTGCCTGGAGCTGAAATTTAGGAAGGGCCTATTGTGTGCCTCGGCAGGAGGTGTGACAAGTGCTGTGGTGGTGTGATTAGTGATGTAGGGGTTTGACCAGTGTGGTGTGGGTATGGTCTAAATAGGGTGTGTGGCCTTTGCCAGGGGTGTGGCTGTCTCAGTGACTGCCCCACTTTCCACTCTGTGTCAGTGACACCCCCACACGCATCTAGTTTCCCTTCGTGGAGAGGACCGTTCCTGTAATGATGTGCGGTGCGCGTTGACGTCATCGTGCACCGCACAGCAAAGATCCTCTCCACGAAGGGAACTAGACGCGTGGAGAGGACCTTTGCTGTGCGGTGCGCGATGGCGTCATCGTGCACCGCACCTCATTTCAGTGGCGCTACTACTGTACAGGGGGTGTAACTGACTACACCCCCCCGTAGGAAGCCACGCCCCTATTGCCGCCTGGGGCGCAAAAAGCCCCTCAACCGACCCTGTATATATACAATAATATAAATACTTTTCTATAGCTTCTATACTGCTGTCAGGACACATGGTCACAGTTACACCGCTCTGTACTGATATATACAATATTATATATACTTTTCTATAGCTTCTATACTGCTTGTCAGGACACATGGGTCACAGTTACACTGCTCTGTACTAATATATACAATTATATATACTTTTCTATAGCTTCTTCTATACTGCTTGTTAAGACATATGGGTCACAGTTACACCGCTCTGTACTGATATATACAATAATATATATACTTTTCTTATTTTCTATAGCTTCTATACTGCTTGTCAGGACACATGTGTCACAGTTACACTGCTCTGTACTGATATATACAATAATATATATACTTTTCTATAGCTTCTATACTGCTTGTCAGGACACATGATCACAGTTACACCGCTCTGTACTGATATATACAATAATATATATACTTTTCTATAGCTTCTATACTGCTTGTCAGGACACGTGTCACAGTTACACTGCTCTGTACTGATATATACAATAATATATATATTTTTCTATGCTTCTATACTGCTTGTCAGGACACATAGGTCACAGTTACATCGCTCTGTAATAATATATACAATAATATATATACTTTTCTTATTTTCTATAGCTTCTATACTGCTTGTCAGGACACATGTGTCACAGTTACACTGCTCTGTACTGATATATACAATAATATATATACTTTTCTATAGCTTCTATACTGCTTGTCAGGACACATGGTCACAGTTACACAGCTCTGTACTGATATATACAATAATATATATACATTTTCTATAGCTTCTAGTATTACAGAGCAGCATTTTGGTGACCAACAGTATACATATATAGTACAGTACAGTAGGCCATTGCTATTGATATATCACTGGCATATATTTCCACACATTAAAAAATGGAGAACAAAAATGTGGAGGGTAAAATAGGGAAAGATCAAGATCCACTTCCACCTCATGCTGAAGCTGCTGCCACTAGTCATGGCCGAGACGATGAACTGCCATCAACGTCGTCTGCCAAGGCCTATGCCCAATGTCATAGTAGAGAGCATGTAAAATCCAAAAAACAAAAGTTCAGTAAAATGGCCCAAAAATCAAAATTAAAAGCGTCTGATGAGAAGCGTAAACTTGCCAATATGCCATTTATGACACGGAGTGGCAAGGAACGGCCGAGGCCCTGGCCTATGTTCATGGCTAGTGGTTCAGCTTTCTCATGAGGATGGAAGCACTCATCTTCCCGCTAGAAAAATGAAAAGACTTAAGCTGGCAAAAGCACAGCTAAGAACTGTACATTCTTCTAAATCACAAATCCCCAAGGAGAGTCCAATTGTGTCGGTTGCGGTGCCTGACCTTCCCAACACTGGACAAGAAGAGGTGGTGCCTCCCACCATTTGCACGCCCCCTGCAAGTGCTGGAAGGAGCACCCGCAGTCCAGTTCCTGATAGTCAAATTGAAGATGTCACTGTTGAAGTACACCAGGATGAGGATATGGGTGTTGCTGGCGCTGAGGAGGAAATTGACAAGGAGGATTCTGATGGTGAGGTGGTTTGTTTAAGTCAGGCACCCGGGGAGACACCTGTTGTCCGTGGGACGAATATGGCCATTGACATGCCTGGTCAAATTACAAAAAAAAAATCACCTCTTTGGTGTGGAATTATTTTAACAGAAATCCGGACAACAGGTGTTAAGCCGTGTGTTGCCTTTGTCAAGCTGTAATAAGTAGGGGTAAGGACGTTAACCACCTAGGAACATCCTCCCTTATACGTCACCTGGAGCTCATTCATCAGAAGTCATTGACAAGTTCAAAAACTTTGGGTGACAACGGAAGCAGTCCACTGACAACTAAATCCCTTCCTCTTGTAACCAAGCTCCTGCAAACCACACCACCAACTCCCTCAGTGTCAATTTCCTCCTTAGACAGGAAAGCCAATAGTCCTGCAGGCCATGTCACCGGCAAGTCTGACGAGTCCTCTCCTGCCTAAGATTCCTCCGATGCATCCTTGAGTGTAATGCCTACTGCTGCTGGCGCTGCTGTTGTTGCTGCTGGGAGTCGATCATCATCCCAGAGTGGAAGTCGGAAGACCACTTGTACTACTTCCAGTAAGCAATTGACTGTCCAACAGTCCTTTGCGAGGAAGATGAAATATCACAGCAGTCATCCTGCTGCAAAGCGGATAACTCAGGTCTTGGCAGCTGCGGTGGTGTTAAATGTGTGTCCGGTATTCACCGTTAATTCACAAGGAATCAGAGAATTGCTTGAGGTACTGTGTCCCTGGTACCAAATACCATCTAGGTTCCATTTCTCTAGGCAGGCGATACCGAGAATGTACACAGACGTCAGAAAAAGAGTCACCAGTGTCCTAAAAAATGCAGTTGTACCCAATGTCCACTTAAACACGGACACGTTGACAAGTGGAGCAGAGCAGACTCAGGACTATATGACTGTGACAGCCCACTGGGTAGATGTATTGCCTCCCGCAGCGGCGGCACCAGTAGCAGCATCTCGCAAACGCCAACTCGTTCCTAGGCAGGCTACGCTTTGTATCACCGCTTTCCATAAGATGCACACAGCTGACAACCTCTTACGTAAACTGAGAAACATCATCGCAGAATGGCTTTCCCCATTTGGACTCTCCTGGGGATTGGTGACATCAGACAATGCCACCAATATTGTGCGTGTATTACATGTGGGCAAATTCCAGCACGTCCCATGTTTTGCACATACATTGGATTTGGTGGTGCAGAATTTTTTAAAAAACGACAGGGGCGTGCAAGAGATGCTGTCGGTGGCCCGATGAATTGCGGGCCACTTTCGGCATTCAGCCACCGCATGCCGAAGACTGGAGCACCAGCAAATACTCCTGAACCTGCCCCGCCATCAGCTAAAGCAAGATGTGGTAACGAGGTGGAATTCAACCCTCTATATGCTTCAGAGGATGGAGGAGCAGCAAAAGGCCATTCAAGCCTATACATCTGCCTACGATATAGGCAAAGGAGGTTGAATGCACCTGACTCAAGCGCAGTGGAGAATGATTTCAATGTTGTGCAAGGTTCTGCAACCCTTTGAACTTGCCACACGTGAAGTCAGTTCAGACACTGCCAGCCTGAGTCAGGTCATTCCCCTCATCAGGCTTTTGCAGAAGGGCATGTGGGACTTGTGGATGGAGCCCTTAATTCGCTTAACCAGGATTCACGGGTGGTCAATCTGTTGAAATCAGAGAACTACATTTTGGCCACCGTGCTCGATCCTAGGTTTAAAGCCTACGTTGTATCTCTCTTTCCGGCAGACACAAGTCTGCAGATGTTCAAAGACCTGCTTGTGAGACACTTGTCAAGTCAAGCGGAACATGACCCGCCAACAGCTCCTCCTTCACATTCTCCCGCAACTGGGGCTTGCGAGGAAAAGGATAAGAATTCCGAGCCCACCCGCTATCGGTGATGCAGGGCAGTCTGGAGCGAGTGCTGACATCTGGTCCGGACTGAAGGACCTGCCAACGATTACTGACATGTCGTCTACTGTCACTTCATATGATTCTGTCACTATTGAAAGAATGGTGGAGGATTATATGAGTGACCGCATCCAGGTAGGCACGTCAGACAGTCCGTACGTATACTTGCAGGAAAAAGAGGCAATTTGGAGGCCCTTGCACAAACTGGCTTTATTTTACCTAAGTTGCCCCCCTTCCCCCCCCTCCAGTGTGTACTCCAAAAGAGTGTTTAGTGCAGCCGGTCACCTTGTCAGCAATCGGCGTACGAGGTTACTTCCAGAAAATGTGGAGTAGATGATGTTCATCAAAATTAATTATAATCAATTCCTCCGTGGAGACGTTCACCAGCAATTGCCTCCAGAAAGTACACAGGGACCCGAGATGATGGATTCCAGTGGGGACGAATTAATAATCTGTGACGAGGGGGATGTACACAGTGAAAGGGGTGAGGAATCGGATGATGAGGAGGAGGTGGACATCTTGCCTCTGTAGAGCCAGTTTGTGCAAGGAGAGATTGATTGCTTCTTTTTTGGTGGGGGCCCAAACCAACCAGTCGTTTCAGCCACAGTCGTGTGGCAGACCCTGTCACTGAAATGATGGGTTTGTTAAAGTGTGCATGTCCTGTTTATACAACATAAGGGTGGGTGGGAGGGCCCAAGGACAATTCCATCTTGCACCTCTTTTTTTATTTTATTTATCTCTGCATCATGTGATGTTTGGGGCTAATTTTTTTAAGTGCCATCCTGTCTAACACTGCAGTGCCACTCCTAGATGGGCCAGGTGTTTGTGCCGGCCACTTGGGTCACTTAGCTTAGTCATCCAGCGACCTATTTCCATGATATGATGTTATCACTGTACATAATCTTTTTGTATCACTACCAGAAGCTGTTATGGCAGTTAGAGAAGCTTACATAAAGGTGGATGGCAGTAAGATGCTTACAGCAATGATGGATGGCAGTTAGAGAAGCTTCCAGTAAGCATCTTAATGTCAGTGAGCATTGCATAATGCATTCAGCAGTGCAGTGGTACTTCTTGCTGAGTCTGTAAAGGAGTATATTGAAGGCCGCATGATTACTGCAATTTCTGATTTACAAGAAAATCAGTTCAAATGAATAAATGGCAGCATATATTCAGGAGCGGTTCTAGGCGCGGGCAAGCCGGGAGGGTGCCTGGGGCACTGTGGCCTGAGGGCACAGCCGCAGTCACCCCGCAGGTGTCCACTGCCCACCCGTACCCCGCATCCCAGGTGCAGGAGGAACCGTGGGCTGTATGAGTACACAGCGCAGCCAGGGCAGTAGAGTGCCTGGCTGGGCCCAGGTATGTTTCAGGGGGCATGTCCTAATCACAGGCGGCGTGGCTATGAACCCTTAGAAAAAAACCAGATTTTTTTAAAGCACTTCCCTGGCCACACTGAAGCACAGCACACAGCAGCGTGTGATGGGCTGAGAGGAAAAGCTGCAGCTGCTGCTTCCAGGTGAGGGGGCAGTGGGCCCCCACTGGGACCCCCCATCAGACCTGGGCCCAGGTAATTTGTAAACCCCCCCCTCTCAGCACCACTGGCTGCAGCCAACACCTTCCCCTCATCAACGGCCGGGTCTCACTACTGAGCTCCGGCTTCAGGCTCAGGCAGTGTGCAGCTGTGCAGTGCTATGGGAGAGACATCATGACGTCTCTCCCAAAGATCCGAGGAGCAGGCTCCAGACCGAGGTCAGCAGTCTGGAAGCAGAAGTGGGGCTGGTGAGTATTGTGTTGTGTGTGTGTGTGTGTGAGTGGTGCTACTAGGGGGCATTTCTACAGCAGGCATCTCTACCAGGGGCATATCTACTGGGGGCATAACTACAAGGGCATAATTACGGGGGGCATATCTACAGGAGGCATATATACTGGTGGTATATCTACTGAGGGCATCTGTACTGGGGGCATAACTACATGGAGCATATCTACAGGGGGCATAACTACTGGGGTCATATCTACTGGGGCATTACTACTGGGGCAATAATACATGGGGGCATTACCATTAGGGGCATTACTACTGGGACCACTACTAATGAGGGCATTGCATAGGGGGCACTTAATAGGTACAATGTGTATAAGGGGCTACCTGTCACAATGTATATAAGGGGCTACCTGTCACAGTGTGTAAAAGGGTCTAAATGGTGCAATGTGTATAATGGTCTACCTGGTGCAATGTGTGTAAGGGGCAACCTGGTGTAATGTGTGTAAGGGGCTCTGCTGTACTGTGGTGTAATGTGTGTAAGGTGCTCTAACATGGTATAAGTGGTACTACTGTGTGGTGTAATGTGACTGACGGACACTACTGTGTGGTATAATGTGAATTGGTACTATTATGTGGCCACGCCCCTTCCCTATGAAGCCATGCCCCATGCCCCTATTTTTTCCATGCAGCCTTTTGGCGTTCACTAACCCTATTTTGTCTAGCATTAGGGGGGATGGGCGCGCCAAAGGAAACTTTCGCCCTGGGCGCCACAAGGTCTGGAACCGGCCCTGCAAATATTGCCTCTATAACCAGCTTTGACAATGATATTGAGGGCTGGTCCACATTTATACAAAGAGTAAAATTCTTATACTGCCAGGTCAATGTTATACAGTAGATAGAAAATTGGCAGTTTCATGGACCCCAAGACATATAGTTTATTGTACAAGCTATTGGATCTATTGAAGCCTGCTCATAAGTCCTTTAAGGATATTGTGGACATTTTACATTTTAAATCCAAAGTCATCAGTGATTTTTCAGAGATTCTGGATTTAAACATGTTGTCAGCACTAGGGGGAATCCATAATAGGCTGGCTGAATTAAGGAAATTATCAAAGCACTACCAGTTTTCAATGGGGCTAACATGCCCTTAGAAGCCATCATGTGTCATAATTAGCGAAAGCATTCAGAAAAGACTGCTATCCGAACGTAACTCTAGACTATTTCCATGGAAACAGCAGCAAGGGATGCAGCTGTACTACAACAGAGAGGCCCAAAAGTGGTTTCTGACTCAAGCCGCCCATGTTTTCAGTGTGTAAATTGCACTCACAATGCCAGTCATTGCTTTTCCTGTTACAAGGTTTGTTTAAGATGCCACAAACAGCGTCACATGAAACGTGTGCCATTCAGGAAAAATGCCGGATCAGCAGTGGAAAAAGAGAATGTACTGAGCACAAATTGTCAACAATGAAACCAACTACACTGAAAATGCTGACCCTGAATAAGAACTGTCTTGTCTGCAACTGAAAAGCATTATGCAAAAGACTGCCAAATTATCTATATTTTCCTTGACATGGATGGAATACTGTACAACTAGAAATTAACTTAGATACCAGTTCAGTAATGTTCTTAATTAATACAGCTGATTATTACCAACTGTTCTTGCATAGCTGAAAACATCATTTGAGCTTCATACACTGTAATATATATATATATATATATATATATATATATATATATACATACACTGGTGAGGTCATTCTGCCAGTGGGGTAGACAAAGGTGAATCTTGAACACAAAGCTGCAAAATGTAGGCTCAGCGTTATTGCATTGGGAGTTGTTCCGGACAATCAAATTCAATTTTAAATCCATTCATAAGCTATAGTCTTCCCAACTGTACATGGCCAGTGATAAAAAGATACAATTGAAAAAATAATAATATAGCATGTTACTTTCAGTGCTGAGTCTCTGTGATCTTTTCTTTTCTGTTCATGAAAAAGGTTTTCTTATGCAACAGATCAGAAGCTAAAAATGAATAAGTGCAGAATTCATAAAACAAAATTTGCTCAAATACACCTTTTATGTCAAATATATTGAAAATCCATTTAAAAGTTACCTTATACAGTATGTCCCAGGAGAACAGGAAAGGTCCACACCAAGGAGGAAACAGTTTATATACTCCTACAATATATAGGAGATGTTTGAGCTTATTGGAAAATCTTTTACACGAAAAGAGAAGAGAAAATCCATCCAACAAGGAATCTTAATATATTTTCTCTTATAGCTGTAGTAGAAATAATGCTGCATCAGAATCATAAAATGCCACCCATCTCCATTTCAGTGGATCAAACAAATAAGCATTCACCATAAGATCACATCTAAATTAGAAATAGGAATGTATCTTGCATAATACCGTCAGGCATATTGGGGGTAATTCCATGTTGATCGCAGCAGGACATTTTTTAGCAGTTGGGTAAAACCATGTGCACTGCAGGGGAGTCAGATATAATGTGCAGAGAGAGTTAGATTTGGGTGGGTTATTTTGTTTCTGTGCAGGGTAAATACTGGCTGCTTTATTTGTACACTGCAATTTAGATTGCAGATTGAACACACCCCACCCAAATCTATCTCTCTCTGCACATGTTATATCTGCCTCCCCTGCAGTGCACATGGGCCCTCATTCCGAGTTGTTCGCTCGGTATTTTTCATCGCATCGCAGTGAAAATCCGCTTAGTACGCATGCGCAATGTTCGCACTGCGACTGCGCCAAGTAACTTTACTATGAAGAAAGTATTTTTACTCACGGCTTTTTCTTCGCTCCGGCGATCGTAATGTGATTGACAGGAAATGGGTGTTACTGGGCGGATACACGGCGTTTCAGGGGCGTGTGGCTGAAAACGCTACCGTTTCCGGAAAAAACGCAGGAGTGGCCGGGGAAACGGTGGGAGTGCCTGGGCGAACGCTGGGTGTGTTTGTGACGTCAACCAGGAACGACAAGCACTGAAATGATCGCACAGGCAGAGTAAGTCTGGAGCTACTCTGAAACTGCTAACTCGTTTGTAATCGCAATATTGCGCGTACGTCGGTCGCAATTTTAAGAAGCTAAGATTCACTCCCAGTAGGCGGCGGCTTAGCGTGTGTAACTCTGCTACATTCGCCTTGCGAGCGAACAACTCGGAATGAGGGCCATGGTTTTGCCCAATTGCTAACAAACTTGAAGCTGCGATCAACTCAGAATTACCCCCATTGGGTGCAATTTTAAGTATTGCACTTACAAGACAAACGTAAGTAAAAGCATGTAAAATCCAAAGTTTTTGGCACCCGATGCTTTACTGTGGCTAATAGGATACCACTCAAAGGGGGTCATTCCGAGTTGTTCTCTCGTTATTATTTTGTCGCAACGGAGCGAATAGTCGCTACTGCGCATGCGCAATGTCCACAGTGCGACTGCGCCAAGTAAATTTGCTATGCAATTAGGAATTTTACTCACGGCATTACAAGGTTTTTTCTTCGTTCTGGTGATCGTAATGTGATTGACAGGAAGTGGGTGTTTCTGGGCAGAAACTGGCCGTTTTATGGGTGTGTGTGAAAAAACGCTACCGTTTCTGGGAAAAACGCGGGAGTGGCTGGAGAAACGGAGGAGTGTCTGGGCGAACGCTGGGTGTGTTTGTGACGTCAAACCAGGAACGACAAGCACTGAACTGATCGCAGATGCCGAGTAAGTTTGGAGCTACTCAGAAACTGCTAAGAAGTGTCTATTCGCAATTCTGCTAATCTTTCGTTCGCAATTTTACTATGCTAAGATTCACTCCCAGTAGGCGGCGGCTTAGCGTGTGCAAAGCTGCTAAAAGCAGCTTGCGAGCGAACAACTCGGAATGACCCCCAAAGTGTGAATGATTAACTTCCTACCAGAATGAGGACACATCACAAATATATCAACATAGAAATATAGAATTTGATGTCAGATAAGAACCACTTGGGCCATCTACTCTGCCCTTTTTTAACTTTTACCTATAACCATATTAGATCTTTGTTTGTTTGTAAGGATATTGGGGGTCATTCAGATCTGATCACTGCTGTGCATTTTCGCAGAGCGGGTGATCAGATCCGAACTGCGCATACCTATGCACCACACTGCGCCGGTGCATCGCATGGCTGCAGTGGGGATCACCAGTCAGCGACGGGATTGTGTGAAGGATCCATTCGCACGGGCATTCGCAATGAGATTGACAGGAAGAGGGCGTTTGTGGGTGGCAACTGACAGTTTTCAGGGAGTGCCCAGAAAAACACAGGCGGGATCAAGCGTTTTCTGGGAGGGTGTCTGACGTAAAATCTGGTCCTGAACAGCCTGATGTGATCGCAGCAGCTGAGTAAGTCCTGGGCTGGGCAGAGACTACACAAAATCAGTTTGTGCAGCTCTGCTACACATGCAATATCACACTTGCACCGCAAAAATACACTCCCCCCATAGGCGGCGACTATCTGATCGCAGGGCAGCAAAAATCGCTGCCTAGCGATCAGATCTGAATTACCCCCTTTGTTATGTCTATCCCATGCATGCTTAAATTGCTCTTCTGTATTATCCTCTACCACCTCTGATTCGAGGCTATTCAACTTGTCTATTACCCTTTCTGTGAAGTAATGTTTCCTCAAATTTCTCATGAACCTACTAGAGATGAGCGGGTTCGGTTTCTCTGAATCCGAACCCGCCAGAACTTCATGTTTTTTTTCACGGGTCCGAGCGACTCGGATCTTCCCGCCTTGCTCGGTTAACCCGAGCGCGCCCGAACGTCATCATGACGCTGTCGGATTCTCGCGAGGCTCGGATTCTATCGCGAGACTCGGATTCTATATAAGGAGCCGCGCGTCGCCGCCATTTTCACACGTGCATTGAGATTGATAGGGAGAGGACGTGGCTGGCGTCCTCTCCGTTTAGAATTAGAATAGATTAGAGAGACACTTGATTTACTAATTTTGGGGAGCATTAGGAGTACTCAGTAGTGTATGTACAGTGCAGAGTTTTGCTGATAGTGACCAGTGACCACCACTTTTATTTATAATCCGTTCTCTGCCTGAAAAAAGCGATACACAGCACACAGTGACTCAGTCACATACCATATCTGTGTGCACTGCTCAGGCTCAGGCCAGTGTGCTGCATCATCTATTATCTATATATAATATTATATATATCTGTCTGACTGCTCAGCTCACACAGCTTATAATTGTGGGGGAGACTGGGGAGCACTACTGCAGTGCCAGTTATAGGTTATAGCAGGAGCCAGGAGTACATAATATATTATATAGTGAGTGACCACCAGACACACAGTGCAGTTTATTTAATATATCCGTTCTCTGCCTGAAAAAAGCGATACACACAGTGACTCAGTCAGTCACATACCATATCTGTGTGCACTGCTCAGGCTCAGGCCAGTGTGCTGCATCATCTATATATATATTATATATCTGTCTGACTGCTCAGCTCACACAGCTTATAATTGTGGGGGAGACTGGGGAGCACTACTGCAGTGCCAGTTATAGGTTATAGCAGGAGCCAGGAGTACATAATATTATATTAAAATTAAACAGTGCACACTTTTGCTGCAGGAGTGCCACTGCCAGTGTGACTAAGGACCAGTGACCTGACCACCAGTATATAATATTAGTAGTATACTATCTCTTTATCAACCAGTCTATATTAGCAGCAGACACAGTACAGTGCGGTAGTTCACGGCTGTGGCTACCTCTGTGTAGGCACTCGGCAGCCCGTCCATAATTGTATATACCACCTAACCGTGGTTTTTTTTTCTTTCTTTATACATACATACTAGTTACGAGTATACTATCTCTTTATCAACCAGTCTATATATTAGCAGCAGACACAGTACAGTGCGGTAGTTCACGGCTGTGGCTACCTCTGTGTCGGCACTCGGCAGCCCGTCCATAATTGTATATACCACCTAACCGTGGTTTTTTTTTCTTTCTTTATACATACATACTAGTTACGAGTATACTATCTCTTTATCAACCAGTCTATATATTAGCAGCAGACACAGTACAGTGCGGTAGTTCACGGCTGTGGCTACCTCTGTGTCGGCACTCGGCAGCCCGTCCATAATTGTATATACCACCTAACCGTGGTTTTTTTTTCTTTCTTTATACATACATACTAGTTACGAGTATACTATCTCTTTATCAACCAGTCTATATATTAGCAGCAGACACAGTACAGTGCGGTAGTTCACGGCTGTGGCTACCTCTGTGTCGGCACTCGGCAGCCCGTCCATAATTGTATATACCACCTAACCGTGGTTTTTTTTTCTTTCTTTATACATACATACTAGTTACGAGTATACTATCTCTTTATCAACCAGTCTATATATTAGCAGCAGACACAGTACAGTGCGGTAGTTCACGGCTGTGGCTACCTCTGTGTCGGCACTCGGCAGCCCGTCCATAATTGTATATACCACCTAACCGTGGTTTTTTTTCTTTCTTTATACATACATACTAGTTACGAGTATACTATCTCTTTATCAACCAGTCTATATATTAGCAGCAGACACAGTACAGTGCGGTAGTTCACGGCTGTGGCTACCTCTGTGTCGGCACTCGGCAGCCCGTCCATAATTGTATATACCACCTAACCGTGGTTTTTTTTTCTTTCTTTATACATACATACTAGTTACGAGTATACTATCTCTTTATCAACCAGTCTATATTAGCAGCAGACACAGTACAGTGCGGTAGTTCACGGCTGTGGCTACCTCTGTGTCGGCACTCGGCAGCCCGTCCATAATTGTATATACCACCTAACCGTGTTTTTTTTTTCTTTCTTTATACATACATACTAGTTACGAGTATACTATCTCTTTATCAACCAGTCTATATATTAGCAGCAGACACAGTACAGTGCGGTAGTTCACGGCTGTGGCTACCTCTGTGTCGGCACTCGGCAGCCCGTCCATAATTGTATATACCACCTAACCGTGGTTTTTTTTTCTTTCTTTATACATACATACTAGTTACGAGTATACTATCTCTTTATCAACCAGTCTATATTAGCAGCAGACACAGTACAGTGCGGTAGTTCACGGCTGTGGCTACCTCTGTGTCGGCACTCGGCAGCCCGTCCATAATTGTATATACCACCTAACCGTGGTTTTTTTTTCTTTCTTTATACATACATACTAGTTACGAGTATACTATCTCTTTTTCTTTGTGTCATGTGCTGTTTGGGGAGGGTTTTTTGGAAGGGACATCCTACGTGACACTGCAGTGCCACTCCTAAATGGGCCCGGTGTTTGTGTCGGCCACTACGGTCGCTAATCTTACTCACACAGCTACCTCATTGCGCCTCTTTTTTTCTTTGCGTCATGTGCTGTTTGGGGAGGGTTTTTTGGAAGGGACATCCTACGTGACACTGCAGTGCCACTCCTAGATGGGCCCGGTGTTTGTGTCGGCCACTAGGGTCGCTAATCTTACTCACACAGCTACCTCATTGCGCCTCTTTTTTTCTTTGCGTCATGTGCTGTTTGGGGAGGGTTTTTTGGAAGGGCCATCCTGCGTGACACTGCAGTGCCACTCCTAGATGGGCCCGGTGTTTGTGTCGGCCACTAGGGTCGCTAATCTTACTCACACAGCTACCTCATTGCGCCTCTTTTTTTCTTTGCGTCATGTGCTGTTTGGGGAGGGTTTTTTGGAAGGGACATCCTGCGTGACACTGCAGTGCCACTCCTAGATGGGCCCGGTGTTTGTGTCGGCCACTAGGGTCGCTAATCTTACTCACACAGCTACCTCATTGCGCCTCTTTTTTTCTTTGCGTCATGTGCTGTTTGGGGAGGGTTTTTTGGAAGGGACATCCTGCGTGACACTGCAGTGCCACTCCTAGATGGGCCCGGTGTTTGTGTCGGCCACTAGGGTCGCTTATCTTACTCACACAGCGACCTCGGTGCAAATTTTAGGACTAAAAATAATATTGTGAGGTGTGAGGTATTCAGAATAGACTGAAAATGAGTGTAAATTATGGTTTTTGAGGTTAATAATACTTTGGGATCAAAATGACCCCCAAATTCTATGATTTAAGCTGTTTTTTAGTGTTTTTTGAAAAAAACACCCGAATCCAAAACACACCCGAATCCGACAAAAAAAATTCGGTGAGGTTTTGCCAAAACGCGGTCGAACCCAAAACACGGCCGCGGAACCGAACCCAAAACCAAAACACAAAACCCGAAAAATTTCAGGCGCTCATCTCTAGAACCTACCTCTCTCCAGTCCTAGTGCATGTTCTAGATTTCTAATGCTTTTTTTCCTTTGAAGAAAGTCTCCCTCCTGGACTTTTTTAAACCCTTGGTATTTTTAAAAGTTTCTCTTCTCTGCCCAAAACTATACATTTATAAGATCATTTAATCTTTCCTTGTAAGTTTTGTGATGTAGGCCATGCACCATTTAATTTGCCCTTCTTTGTATTGTATTAATATCATTCTGGAGATTATAGCCTCCAGAACTGAACACAGTACTCTATATAAGACTGTACCAATGACCTACACAGAGGCATTATTACTTCTTTCTTTTTACTACTGATTCCTCTCCCTATGCAACATGATCCTATCATCCGCTTGAGCAAAAAGTACATTTTTCTTTTTTAAAGTAACATGTTCCAATGAATTCCAATATTAGTTATTCCCTCCTAAATGTATCTGATAATGGGGGTCATTGCGAGTTGATCGTAGCTGTGCTAAATTTAGCACAGCTACGATCATCTTCCCTGACATGGGGGGGACGCTCAGCACAGGGCTAGGCCACCCCGCACGTCAGTTCAGCCCCCCCCGCACAAATACAAAATCATCGCACAGCGGCGATGCTATTGTACTTGTGGAGCAACTCCCGGCCAGCACAGTTTCTGCGGCTGGCTGGGAGTTGATCGTCGCTGCCACTGGCCGCTGTGGCCCACCCCTCCCAACGGTCCGGCCATGCCTGCGTTGGCTGGATTGCGCCCCCTAAACGGCGGCTTAACGCCGCCGTCCAGCCCCCTCCGTCCTGCGACCGCCTCTGCCTGTCAATCAGGCAGAGGCGATCACTACTGAACGACGGACTTCGGATGTCCGGCATGCGCTGGCGCACTGCAACGCTGGCACATGCGGAATTCCGACCCAAACGCTGCGCTGCGATAAACTGCAGCGAGTGATCTGGTAATAATGACCCCCGATGTGTTTATATTTATACATAGCTGGAATATATTTGCCCTAACATTTTATTTGAATCACTATGTGCTTGTACTTGTTCAAGTGCCCAGACTATGCTTTTTCTGCCAATCTAAAAAAAGTTGTACCCTTTCAGAGTGTCTGATAGTTTATGCCAGCTTCCATGAGGATTGCTGTATGCAGTTAATAAAACATATGTCCATGTTGGCCTTGGAAAGAAACAGAAGGACTATTCCCATCAATGCTTTAATGGCTAACTGAACATGATTGTACTACAGGAAATGAACTTGGAAACCATGACTGATATATTGTTTTAATATTAGCTTTTTTTTAGTTTCAGGTCCCCACACTTGTTTTTTTAATCATTATAAATGGGTAAATAATTCTTATTTTTTGCCAATAGACTTGTTTTTGATTATCACAGGATGCTTTCTTGCATAAATCAATAATTTTGAAATTATATATAATCTCTTTAAGAGAAAGAGATACCTGTAGTACGCAGCAGTTTTGTATGTTGTACAGTATGTAACATTCATATACAGTATAACATGCATGTTTCATACCTAAAACAATGGACTTACTAACTGGCAGTTTTAAAGCTGAATAGTGAAATGGTGTCCAATATAAGCTGGTTTAAAAAGACCCAAACTATTTGTGGGTTTCCCCAAACTGCATGTAGTTTACAAAAGCTGTTTCTATTTTAAATATGCCACTTCACTGTGCAGATTTGAATTGACTTTCAAAACTAGAGATGAGCTGTTAAGATTTTAGTAAATGCGAACCCACCTGAACTTCTGGGATCCGAGTGTATCTCAGCTACGGCACAGGTTTTCCCACCAGACTTGGATTCAAAATCGAGGGAAAACGTCATCCTCCTGGCGTTGGGTTTTGGATTCTATATCAGGGTCTCATGGCGGTGACTTAGCTCCATTTCACTCTTTGTTCTCAAGCACACTGCTGTGTGCTGCGCTGTGCTCTGCTGGTTCAAGTGGCTGTGCTGTGTCCAGATGCCATACAACTGGCTGTGTTGTGTCCATACAAGTGGCTGTGCTGTGTCCAGATGCCATACAACTGGCTGTGTTGTGTCCATACAAGTGGCTGTGCTGTGTCCAGACTGCAGACAGCGTGCTGTGCTGTGTCCAGACACCAAACAAGTGCTGTGTTGTGTCCATCCACATGTCTAGTTCCCAGTCTAATTCTGTCACACAGTGGTGCTTCACTGATTCTGCAGGCCATACCCCACCCACTGCATTCACATAAGAGCAGTACACGGTGTATTGTCAGTTGTAAAAAAGTAAAAAAAAAAAGTTTTTACAACCTGTGTGCTCTGTACTCCAGCACATTTGTTCACTTACATATAAAAGTATTCTGACTCCATGCAATGTGAACCGAACTATTAGTAAAAAAAATCTAAAAAATATATTGTTTTATTATTTGTACTGTTCTGGCACACTGTCCCCTATATGTTTATTATTCACATACATATAAAAGCCCTTTGAACTTCCGGAGTGTGAGTTGAGCAGTGAAGTCAAAATAAATATATTGTTCTATTGTTTGTACTGTTCTGTACCCCTGTGCATTTATTACTCACGTACATATAAAAGACCTTTGAATTGCCACGGTGTGAGTGTAGTTGCTAAGTAAAAAAATACATTTATTGTACTATTGTTTGCACTATTCTGTACACTTTAGCTTGCTGCAGCCTTTGACCTAAACTGGATAAAAACAATATTGTGAGCTGTGAGGTGGTAAAAATTGATTGGAAATGACTGGAAATTAATGTTATTGAGGTTAATATTACTGTAGGAACAAGAAAAGGCCCACATTATTTGATTTTTTATTTTTGTAAATATTTGAAAAAAAATACAAAACCAAAATCAGTCACAAAATTTTTGTAACACCAAAACCGGACAACGAATTACAACCAAAACCAGCAAAATAGTCAAGCGCACATCTCTACTCTCAGGATTGTGATATTAAAATCATGCCACATCCTCATAATCTTTTATAGATGCCCTCAGAGAGAGATGAATGGATAGCTGCATACAAGTTATAAAGGTACTGTACTTATTATTATTTAGCTATGATTATGATAGTTTGTGATTGGTACTGTTTGTTGTGTTTCTTACTTATGTATGGTGTGTGTTACTTGTGAGTGACGTGGTTCTCAGTGGTAGTGTAGTTAGTTTGGTAGGCTTTATTGTTTGTTTTGTGTTGGGGTGAGACTATAGAAAAAGTATGGAGAGGGGATGCTTGCAATGAGAGTGCTCTGGAAAAAGAAAGGGAAGTAGGCCAGGAAGTTGCAATGGAAGCTGAGGAGGGTGGAGGACAGGCAGGATTTGATGACAATTTGCAAATGTTCAAAAACAAATCTGGGTGCAATTTTAGATTCTCACATTATTAAAATGGTACTTTGAATAGTAAAATTGTACCTTGTTATGATTAGATTTGGTGTAGTCAGACAGCAAAAACACTACTGAGAGCCTGATTTATAGTTGTATGCTAATGCTGGAGCAGATACAATTTTTGACCCAATGAATGTGCAAAAATATGCTAATGTCACAGTCACCAGGATGTGTATAGAGATATGATGCCACAACTGAGTACACACTCGCAGCATCAACCCAGATCTGGGAAACATGATTTTATTGTCACTCAGAATCGCCGCCACAAGTCAGCGACTGATGCACACCCCCAAAAATTGTCCCGACATGCCCACATTTATATCCGTTCCCTGTTAATAACTTGCAAATGAATCCTCACTGCGACCTTGCATGCAAATTAATCACTGTGTGTGTACATCGGTATAGCATACAACTGTGAATCAGCCCTGAATCACAAATGTCAATTGTAGAAATAGTATTTGTAATCTGGCAATGCACTAGGGATTGTGGCACAATGAGATACTCTGACATAAAAAGAATCTCTGGAGAATTTGGTGGAGAAATGTGGGTTGCTACAGTCACAGGAGGCAGCTATCGCCTAATTGTAGGATACCAATCCCCTGAGAAGGAGCTGAGGACATGGCAGGGACAGTAAATCTCTGATTTAGATTTTTTTTCTAAATAAAATATAATAAATATGTACAAATTGACACAAAGGGGCTGACAAAGATAAGTACAGGAATATGCCATAACATTGATTTTTTTAATGTCACATTGTATTCTTTGATAACAAAACAATCTTCATTAAGCAATAATATCTCAAAGTTATATAATAATAATAATAATAATAATAATAGTTAATAATAATAGTTAATAATAATAATTAATAATAATGATAATAATAATAATAATAATAATAATAATAATTAATAATAGTTAATAATAATAATGTCTCAAAGTTCAAACCACTGGTTCCTCACACAGACATCCCTCAGCAACTGCAACAGAGGCAACCAGAGAGGAGGAGGTCATTAGCGACTCCACCTATAAAAAAAGATAATGACATCAAATATAAACATGTGACCAAAATATAAATCCTCACACATGCTTATACGTACAGGACCACAATGTCACGCATGGCCAAAGTCAGCATATGTGCCAAAGGAATGCCCTATTTCAAAAACGCTAAAGATACCAGAACATTCTAATTCACAGGTTCTCAAACTTGATCCTCAGGAACCAACACGGTTGATGTTTTGCAGGTCACTTGTAGATATTTAAAATGTGACAGTTGGTGATACACAGTGCACCTGCTGGGTGACATGGAAAACGTGAACCGTGTGGGGTCCTGAGGACTGAGTTTGAGAACCACTGTTCTAAATAATCACAAACATCTCACAGTAAATTACTTGAAGAGGATGGATATTCATTTATTACTTATTACTGTGGCACTACACAGCTTAACGGGGCCTGTCCAGTAAATTAATAAATATTTTATTACTGCTTTTTCCAATTAAGTCATGACTTGGCACTCCTACATATTGTGTCTCCTTCCACCAACAGTAATGCTGGCAGCATCCTATCAACATCTATCAGTTAGTCATATGAATCGATATGTCAGCCCCAGGGGTAGCAAAGTTAGAGGGCAAACTAGGGATATCCCTGGTGAGCCATACTCTGAAATAAAGAATAAAGATAGTTTTAACAGTGATTAAACAAAATATTGTTTTTGTTCTTTATTTCTTTGTGGCCCTGCAAACATAATGGATAAGAGAGTCTTAGTAACCCCTGTCTTCAAGCTTGAAAGAAGTAAAGTCATTTTTGAGAACAGCAAGAGAACAGTAGAACAAATAGAGGGAGGGGAGAGAGATCCTTAATCAGTGTGCGGGTGAATCTACTGGTTCTGCGGTGCAGTGGGGTGCTTGTAGTATGAGATCCATTTCACTGCAACTGGCTTGTTCACAAGTCATCTCTCTGGTGAGGTGGTCTCAAAATAACATGTGTGAAATTTATAGCTCCCAAGACATTAGGGTTTTCTAACAGATTACACAAAGGTAATCTTAACTCATGCCAGTGTGCCACCTGTCTGGGGAAGGATTATGGGCCAGATTCAATTATCCACAGTAATTTACAGTGCGGGAAAAAGGGTGGTAGCTAAGAGTATTAAATGACAGCTTATTTTTCTTGCACAGTAAATTACCAGCTAATGAGCGCTAACCCATAGAAAACAGGTCATGTACCAGGAGATGTGGGTAAATTCGTTCACCCACACTTTGAGCGCTGAATGCAGATATCTGTTCGGTCTTCCCTCAGGCTTGAACAGAAATCCGCATTAAATTCAGCCTAGTAGCTGATCGCTGACTGCTGCAGGCTCTAATTGAATAGCCCTGGTAGATCAAATCGTAGTTTTCCTTCGCTATTTGAATCCAGTCCTATCTGTTTATAATTTTAATGCACTTAACACTTGAGAAAAATTCCTTAATAATGTAACCTTGGTAATACATAGCATTTGTGAGCAAAGAGATTGAAATGAGTTTGTGGTCATGAAGTATAAATAATATAATTATTGCAGTGGTGTATACAAATCAACCCTCAGCTACTCATAAGGGATGCAATCATAATGTAATCATTTACAGTAGTGACAACCATAATGTCTACAGTTGTGATATCAACAGTTTTAATATGTTAACATTGAACATGTCCACATCTGCAGAATGTCGACATATATAATGTGTTTACAAGGTGGCACTCTGGAGACTCATAGTAAGGTGTAAACAACAGTGCAATTTAATTCATAGGGTCAGCATTTCAGGGTTCGGGGACCCCGTCGTCAGGACAAAGCACAAGTGTACAGTGCAAAATACACAAATAAATACCTGATCCAGTGCATCTCCAGTCGTCCCGGTCACGCCGCCACTCAGTTTCCAGATTCGTCACTTCCGTCCACCTGACCGGAAGCAAAGCCTTCTGGGCCATCCAGCGGAGGCGCTGAGACTGTCGCCAAGACAACCACTGTAAACAATACAAACATCACAGTGTTTACAAATCACGTGCTCAGAAGACATGCTAAACAATAATGCATGATATATATGAATTATATGTATATAAAACAAGTGCTTATAAAAACAACTCTGTTATAGAATTAGGAATGAATACAAACAATAAAAATATTCATTAAGTTATGCGTGAGACGGCCTTCTCAACTCTGTAAAAAAAATATTAATTCATAGATGTTATGTAACTTACTGTCCATTAGTACAGTAGCATGATCGCATAGTTCACATTACAGTCTATTAACTCCTTGCATTCCATCATTTAATCACATCAGTAAATGATAAAACATATTATATTCCCTAATACATACATTTTTGCAGATCTTATAAAATGTAATTCATACCCACTGTCTTATTAAGTCCTCTAGGACTGAGTTTATCAAGAGACAGTATCCAGCGGGTTTCTAATTGCATCAACCGTTTGGCCCTATCTCCTCCTCTTACTGAATACAGTGCACTAGAATTTTGATGATTATATCCATATCTATATACCATCTATACAAAAACATACTGTCAACATTTGCTTTTAAACATATACAGAGTGAAGATGAAGAAAAAAAATCTAATTTTAGAAAGAAAGACGAAAATGAATAAAGAAAGTTGTGAAGAAAAAAATGAAAAGAGAAAAGGGAGGGGTATAGGGAAAACATAGAAGGGGTATTATGCACAAGACACAGTACCAAAAAGTACCCTGGATACATCTTTACTTCTCAAAAAATAATAAACATACTTATATTAAAGAAAAATTCTCTATGCCACACACTGATCAGGAAGACACATCAGCCCTCTGCTTCAATTCTTCGCATAAGAAGCCAGGTCATAGCTTCTAATATTTTGTATATCGTATTTTGCGTAGTGTTATCAAGTTCATCAATAAACATTCCCCATTTCCTGTGAAATCTAACCACCCCTTTCTCCACATTAGGGAAGGTAGCTTGTCTCTCAAGATACAAAATATGAAGTAGTGTGTTTTCCAGTGCCAGGACGGCAGGGGCTGGCTTTTCTAACCATTTACATAAAATACGTTTTTTTAGACACTGTTAGTATTACACATAACAAGGGAATATGTATCCTTTTGTCAAGACCTAGATCCCAGTTAGAAAATGTAAAAATAGGCATGGAATAGGGTGTGCAACCAAATGTAATGAGAACAGGTGGTAAATATATCCGATCAGTTTGTTCCAAAAATATTTGATTTTACTGCACTCACAAAAACAGTGGATAAAGGTGACATTTACCATATTACATTTTGGGCAGGAACCCGTCTCCTCTGACATCATATGTCTAAGTGGAGCAGGTGAGATATATGTTTTTCTAATACATTTTAAATGTGTCTCTTGCAATTTGGCTGAGTGCAGATATTTCAAAATAGATCTTCAGTGATTTAGTAAAATCTCAGGTGTTATGGCATTAGAGATATCAAAGGAGCAGTTTGCCATAGAGCACTTCCAAAGCTTATCTTTGGTCACGAGTATGAGGATATGATATAAATTCCTAAATCTGTGATAATTAGATAATGAGGAAGACACAGTGTGGAAAAGGGATCCTCCCTCTGTTCAGTAGTCATTGTCAGAGAAAGTGATTGGACAAAATGTAGTGTTTATAAAAACATATACAAAATGACTATGTGGCAGATGGTATTTCTCCCGCAGGTCATTGAATGTTAGCATTGAACCTCCAGGGTCATGACGTATAGCTGAAATGGCCAAAACTTTCCAGTAAGTAAAAGTTGGCATTATCCATCCCTGGTGTAAAACACGGGTTATAAGAATAACTAGTAAAGTTGCGGGTAAGTTGTTTGTTTATTGAACGCCAGGCCCTGTAAACATCATGGAACAAGACATTAGACAACACACCAGAGGGTAACATACTCCCAGGAGAATGTAATAAGCGCTTGGGGAATAGAGGAAGAAAAGGTCTTCTTCCAGAGTCCAATTAATATAGACTGAAGTACGTGTAAACCAGTCTGATACATATCTGAAGAAAGCGGCCTTTGTGAAAGTACTCACGTTAGGGACACCAAACCCACCCTCATTTCGTGGAAGTTGAAGCTTTGCGTAGACTAAGCTTCTTATTAGCCCAAATAAATTGGGATAATAAAGAAGTGATTGTTTTCAAATCACGTTGATGGAGGCTAATCGGTAACATTTGTAAAAGATAGGAAAATGTTGGGAAGGCCACCATTTTGACCACTACTATCCGACCTGACATAGACAAGGGAGGAGTCATCCAGTTCTGAAGTAATTTGGTAATAGAATCTAAAATAGTAGCAAAGTTAGTTTTATATGAAAGATTCAAGGAACTGGGAATCATGACACCTAAATATTTAAGTGGAGAGGTGCAAACAGAGAACTGCATAATTGCTGGGTGCGTGCGAGAAAGTGAACCATCCATGGATAAGGGGAGCAATCTCGATTTAGCATAGTTAACTTTAAACAAAGCAAAAGAGCCAAAATTGTCAATAATATCAATAATACTTGGTAAGGATGACAAGGGATCCGAAATGAACAGTAGCATGTCGTCTGCAAACAGTCCGAGTTTAATTTCCCTTTCACCGAAATACCAGTAAAAGTAGGGGATATACACAGAGCAATAGCTAAAGGTTCTAACACCATAGCAAATAGTATATGAGACAGGGGGCATGCCTGCCTTGTTCCCATTTCAATAAGAAAAGGAGGTGATAGGTAACCACTGTTCAGTATCTGTGAAGAGGAACCCAGGTACATGGTCCTAATCATTTTAACAAAGGTCTCAGGTGTTCCAAAATTATGCATAGTATCAAATAAATGGTCCCATGTAACCATATCAAAAGCCTTCACGGCATCCAGGGTCAAAACAACATGCTGCCCGGAACGCCGAGAAGACTCCAACCACTGCATCACTGGAAGCACTTTTCATATGTTTACCACTCAGTGGGGCCCCAAATGAACCCTGATTGGTCTTCATGTCTCAGGGGTGTCTTAAAACAAAAGTAAAATATGGGTGTCTCATCAGTAATCTCTTATCAATTACAATATATTTCTCATATAAACTTCCCCATTATAATAAAATTTAAATAAATTAAAAATAAATAACTTATCACTGTTTAGACTAGCATCTTCAAAAATTATATCACTCCACAAGTGGGTGTGATACCTTTGTTGTAGATGCTAGTCTAAACTTTGAGTAAGTAATTTATTTATTTTTAATTTATTTAAATTTAGAAAACATCACCTCTAATAATAAAGAGAATGTTTACTGTCAAAAAATTTAAAATTGCCAACATGCCATACACCACACGCAGTGGCTCAGACCATGGTCTTTGTTTATGAGTAGTGGTCCTGCTAGTGATACTGCTGTTTCATGCACTAGAAGAATGCCTAGTGTGGGAGCTGGGCAAAACGCAGTCAGGCAACTTCTTCTGTAATCTTATATAATGATAATGCACCACCTTTTCTGGTCTAGTAGAGATGTCACCTTTGAAACAGACAAACCAGTATCCCAAAAAAAGAAGACTACTAAGGCTGAAGAACAAACTGTGTTCACAAATCCCTGAGGTGAGAATATCCACATTAGCTATCTGTGAGTATGACATTTCTGACATTGTACTCGTAGAGAAGCCTGCTTCCACTATTTCTGCACCCTCTACAAATGTGGGGATGATCAGTACAAGTAAAGATGTGGACATAGAAATTGAGCATGCTAGTGTGAAAGAAGTGCAACAGCATGAGGGGGGTATTTGTGTACTATCTGACGCTAATGAGCAGGGCCTCATTAAGGGTTACAGCCACCCTAGGCTAATACAGAAGTGGGCGTCCCTCCTTTGCAGTATCCTCCCCTTTGCAGAATCCCCCCATGCAGAATTACACTCTGTGCAACATACACATACACTCCCTTTGCAGAACCCCCATCCCCCCTCCTACGCAGAATCACCCTCTGTGCCTGAGTCCTTCACATTAATTCCAGGCCTCTGTACTATCCAATTACATGTGTAAGAAATTAACAAATCCCAGAATGTAGGAAGTGTCAACATTATCCACACCCTTTAACCACTTGCCTGGCATGGTCGCATCAGATGCGACCATGCCTGCAAGTGCTTAATCTGACCTGGTCGCACAGAATGCGGCCAGTCAGATAAACTGTGTTAGCATCGGCGGGCAGGGAAACTTCCCTCCGCTGCTGCTGTCAGAGGGACCGAAAGGTCCCTCTGCCTTCCAGCCCCCAGCCCCCAAGTGTTGCCGTTCTGCTGATCAGTCAGCTTGGCAGGATCCCCCACCCCCCAGTGCAGACAATAGCAGCCGCTGGTAAGTGTAAATTATCATCCCCAAACCCCCCCTGTGTACCTTGCAGCTGTCTGGGCTCTAAAAACTAAAGTTGCAATGGTAACAATGTTCCGAGGGTCGCCATATTACCAATCAATGTTCCGATGTCTGAAAATAAATATTTCTTTAAAAAAAAAAATATATATTTTTTTAGCTAAAATAATTTTGTAGTGTTAGATTCATGTTCTTCACCGAATTCACTCATTAAACCCCCCCCCCCCCCCCCCCCCCGACAATTTCTGAGTGGTTTTTAGAGAAAAAAATTATTAGTTAAGTGGCTAAATAGATGCAATGTATTATCCTGAGGTTTCGATACCATCTCCTTAGCTGGGGCTGTCATTTATTGGTTTGATGAGAAATACATTGTATATGCATGCCATAGCTCTCAAACCATGCATTCTGTAGATCATCTCTACGGCTAAACCTCAGAGTAATCCACAAATCAGTTATGGTCAAAAGCACATTACACCCATAAGATGGTGTGGTCAAGCACTTTACTCAGCCAAAATGCGATTAAACATGAATGTGTATTTTCTCTATAATCTGTAATTATGTATAGATTACAGGCTGGGGATGTCCTGTGATTGTAATCAGGATAATATTACTAAGAGAGCAGGCCCGGGTTATGGGCAGAGATGAATTTGTAGCTTCTAGTGCACAACAATAGCTTCTCTTCTAGCAGCTCAGGAGTTAAGGACCTACTGTTCAGATAAGACACAGATCCATATGGGCAGTGAATGAATTACAGCCTGTGCAGCCTGTGCAGAACCCCCCCTGCAGCATCCTCCCCCTGTGCAGAATCCACTACCTCCTGTGCTGTGCAGAATTACCCCCATCTATGCAGGATGCCCAGTTCCCATCCCCACCTGTGCTGCACTCGGCCTGTGGCCGATCCTCTCCTCGGGACTCTCCTGGGTAGCCAACTCCAAGCTGGCCTCAGTCCAGAGTGGGTGGCGGGCCGCTCTGGGAGTGCAAGCGGGAACAGCACAGCCGCACAGGATGTTTATTGGCTCTGGGAGTGCAGGTGGGTACGGCATTGTCATGTGACATCTTGACGCACTTGACGTCCACACCCCCCCAGGATCCAGAGCTCCGGACTGCAGCCTGATCAGCCTATTGGTTGATCAGGCCCTGCTACTGAGAGTACTGATGATGAGGATGATAATAATGATATTTTGTCAAAGTAAGTCATCCACCAGTGGCAGCAGTTCTTACTCATGATAAAAAGAAGGCCATTGGCATGCCTGGGCATAAGACCAAATAAGCCACCTTTCGTGTCTAGAATTATTTTTACCCATATCCAAGGCATCTGTACCATTTGTGAGGCCAAAGTTAGTAGAGGCATTTATTTATCAAAATCTGAAAAAAGTCTTATAAAATAATAACAAGCAGTGCAGTGTCAACTACCAGCAGTTTGGACCAGCACATGCAGTATCGACAGCCAACACCCTCATAATGATTGGAGGTAGTCCTACCCCAAGCATTTTTTTGTGGGGACCAAAACAATCTGAACCCTTCAATCACAAAAGTGGCAGTCCCTGTCACTGAAGTGCTTGGTTTGTTAAACTGTGGATGTCCTTTTTAAATGAATATACAACATAAAGGACAATTCCATTATGCACTACTTGTGGACTAGATTTAGGTGGGAAAACATTTTATTATCCCTCATACTCAGACTCGCTGGTGCACATCAAAAATGTACTTCAGGGGTGTGTTACACAAATAGGAAGAAAAGTGGGTTGGGTGGCAATATGGCCAGCAGGTCAGCCTCCTAAATTTGTTAGTGTAAGATTGGCTGATTTGGAGTTTGCTGCTCTGCAGTGGAAGTATTCTTTTTTTTTGGCTTATTTTGCAATCCTTCTGCGGAATCCTTGGCAATTAACCTTATATTCTTTTATGGCCTTTTCTCCTCTCAGTTGCTGCAAAACAGATTGTTGTGATTTTCTTTTAAATATATTTACTTTTCTAAATTAATTAATTAAATAAATCAATTTTAATCAATCAATCAATGCTTTTATCTGCATACCACTACATACTCCACCTCCATTTTCTTGTACTGCCCTGGAGCCTCTTCTTTTGAAAACATTCTTTCTATGCAGATGTATAGTTCTTAAACTGCCATCATGTTTTCCACTGCTGTGCCGCAATGTTTCATAGATGTGCTATATTCTTAAAATAACTGTTGACTGTTTGTGCCACTGCTCTGTTGCTTTGTGTAGCCAACCAGCCTTTGGCCTATATTGGTGAACAATATTGTGAGCTGTGAGATGGTCAAAATTGACTGGAAATTACAGCAAATTAATGTTATTGTGGTTAACAATACTGTAGAATCAAAAGTAGGCCTAAATTACATAATTTTAGCTGTTTGTAGCAATTTTTGATAAAAAAAAATCCAGATCCAAAACATGTGAGGATGGTTTTGTCAAAATGCTCAAACAAAAACAGAACACTGAAGGTGGTTTTGGCAATACTTAAACCAAAACACGGAGTTGGTGCACAGCTCTAATATGTAGGCATGTTTTTGTTTAATATTTGTTTAATATTTGAAATGTTACATTTTGCAAGTAATGTTACATTTTGCAAATATTGCCAAAGCCGTTACCTTGTTAATGTGTAAAGTACAGTACTATGTTTTCGATTTACTTGAGTTGTAAGTGAGTACAGCAGCATCCCCTAGGCACTGTCACATATATTTACTAAACCTAGTGAAAAATATTTTTTTAATGTCCAATATTAATAAAATACCTACTATAGTACATAACCCTTTCATACACTTATGGCCATATGTATTAGCATCTGATTGGAAAAGTGCAAATTTTCTGTCGGTTTTTCCTCTGGATTTAAAGCTGTGATTTTTGTATTTTATTTTGAAAGGAAAAGCCCAATATATCTACAGCTCTAAATATATCACATTTGGCCTTTGGTCTGCTACCAGTGTTATATATATATATATTTTTATTTTACAAAAGAGAAATTCTCTTTCAACTGTTGGCAATCATTTAATTCACATTGCTGTTACTTTCATTTTCAATTACAGGCATTTTATCAATATTGTCCCGAGGATTTGCATAAACTTCTCATTAGTAAATATAATATTTATGGCACTGGACAATTGTCCAGTGTGATGCAGCACTACGCATAGAAAGCACTGCTCACACTCCTTGATTTATCAGAGGAGATCAGTTGTTGGTAGCTTCTGCCATAGCCCCCACTGTTCTTTACACAGGCCATCTGGCATCAGTCCTCAATCATTTATCCTCCCACCTAAGGAACATGAAGCAGGAGTGACTCCCCACTGCCATGTAGCAAATGCTCATTGCTCATGAAAGTGTCAACATGGGCAAAAAAAGGAATGTTGATTAATTTCGTGTACACCTGTTAGCTGTTCTTCTTTCTGTACAAGATTTTACATTTCATGGACAACTTGCATCTGCTCTTTTGGAGATGTCTAATTTATCCTGGTTACAGCATCAAATAATAAGGAATAAGAAGAAAACAAAGGGCAAATGGAGATTTATGGCATATTATTATGAACACCTTACTATATATTAGAATTTCAATTTTAGTTTCTTTATTTTCAATTTTAACATAATAGATATCCACACCTACAGTAATCTATCTATCTATCTATCTATCTATCTATCTATCTATCTATCTATCTATCTATCTATCTATCTATCATCTACATGGTGTGGTATTATGACAGAAATCCCACTAACATGACTGGACACACCTGATAATATGACTGTCCATTATTTCACAATGACCGCTCACCTACCGGTAAACCGCACACCAGAACCGCACACCTGTCACCAAAAGCTCATCACAAAGTCACAGCAGTATCATTTCACAAGTGTGTGAACAACAGCATCACTCAGAGACACTACTCACAGAATAGCAGCTCATCCCTGCCTCACTGGCAGCAGCACATCCCACCTCACTGACAGCAGCACATCCCTGGCTCACTGACAGCAGCACATCCCTGCCTCACTGACTGCACCACATCACTTCCCTACTGACAGCAGCACATCACAGCCTCACTGACACCAGTACATCACTGACAAACTGACAGCAGAACATCCCCACCAAACTGACAGCAGCACATCACTGCCTCACTGACAGCAACACATCCCCACCTCACTGACAGCAGCATATCCCTGCCTCACTGACAGCAGCACATCACCACCTCATTAATGACAGCAGCACATCACTCCCTGACAGCAGCACATCCCTCTCCCTGCCTCACTGACAGCAGCACGTCACCACCTCACTTTCAGCAGCACATTGGTGCCTCGCTGACAGCAGAACTACACATTTAGGATGCTACGGAGGAGGGGAGGGGGGATTCTGCATATACACAGTTACATATTTATTCAATAAAAATAATTAAAATTAAACAGCCTAGTCTGAACTATTTTTTCCTCCCACTCTGTATCTGTTTCACCCTATTTAATCACAACAGGGGAATTATATAAGACAAATAAACCACTTTTGGGTGTGCTGTTGTGCTCTTATATACGCATGCCTTGGGTGGTGTATATAAACAGTCTTTTGGACAGGCACTACCAATAACAATGTGAATAGCCTTGTCAGGTGCTCTCATAACAACAGCACATAGATTCTGAATATGCAGCACTCCACCTAAGAATAATGACACTAGACACAAAGGCCTTCAACCAATGTTTCAATAAATTAACACTGTCTTCAGTATTGTGAAAAAGACATAAACCCATCTTAGCTGATATGCACACACCGCCACATGTATAAGCCGCATTGCCAGAAATGAGAAGCTGTACGTGGATTGTGTTGCTAGCTGTTGATGTGATCATGCCACTCCAACAGTACAGATGGCACCACAATTCTCACCCTCATCGTCCCTATTGTCTCAGTACTGTCCCTCCCCGTAACACTGTAAATTATTCTGAGCAGGGTCAGCCTTTATTTTAGACAAAGGTTTTGAATCTTTATAATCAATAAAGAGTGCACCCAAAAAAAGGAGTCTTCTTTTACTTTCTGTTTTCATCCGTTATTTTTTCTTCTCCCGTCTGTGCATTTTTATCTCTTGCTTTCTGCAAATTTTTTACAACACTTGTTATGTAACTTGCATATTACATCTTATACACAGCATTGTGCCACTTGTATGTTCAACATTCTGTAGTCTCTGTTTTCTTACAGAAAAGCACTGCATATTTTTGTGGCACCTTAGAAATAAACAATAGTAATATCAAAAATAATAATAATAATAATAATAATAATAATAACAACAACTCAGGTCAGTGTTGGGTAGATAAACACAGGTGTGGTGGTATGCATGTCCAAACCTGATGCTAAGTCACTGTAGACTTAAGGACTAGCATATGTTGCTTTTGTAACATTATTTGTAGTATAATGATGTAATACATCCTGACATATGTCTTAATTGGGGCAGTAGGAAGATAATTAGTACAACTTGCAGTAACCGATGAACGTGCCCATGGATGCAGTGGTATTCCCATGCTCGAGTTCAAGACTATGCCTGTGCTGCACCCCTTCAGTGGAATGCAATCCCTGCTCCATTAGACTCTCCCCGACCTTGCAAAGCTTCAAACGGACACTAAAAACCCACCTATTCATCAAAACGTACCCTAGTACCTAGTCCTGAGGCTGCTCCTCCATCCCCCTGCTTCATGCCTTGAACATCTCTGCTTTGCTTACATACTGCCATCAGGCTACTACCTGCTTGCTTGCACCTCATGTCATCTGTCTGTCGCCCTTTCCCACTAAATTGTTAGCTCTTCAGAGCAGGGCCCTCTTTCCTCTTGTTGTCAAAGCCCTCTTCTCAACACAATTCACTCACAGCTCTCCCCTACTCAACGACCATCTTTACCCGCTTTTTCTCCTGCTGGTAAAGGCTCATCTCTATCTATGGCCGACAGCCCCAAGTAGTACGATGATTACTCCCACGCTACTTACATCTTAGCTGTATTATGTTTTGAGAATTGTGGTGCTCTTTGTTACCTGTACTCTATTTTTGTTATTTATTTACTGTAATGCTAAGTTTTGTCTCCCTGTACTGTCCTTTGTACGGCGCTGCGAAACACTTGTGGTGCCTCATAAATAAAATGTAATAATAATAATAATAATAATAATAATAATAATAATAATAAAAAAATAGAATACCTGTTTTGGTGTATCTGCAGGTTAGACATGATCAGAACAATCTGAGCTATGAACCAAGAATCAGGCAAATCAAAATAACATATTGCTGGTAGCCTCTCTGGAGCATAAGTTGATCAAAAAGAGAAGGTATGGTCATTAGGAAAGATCTATATACTGGAGTAAGGCTTCCAGAAAATGGGGTACTGGTATGAATAGAAGATATTTACATAGACATAAAGGAGAAAGGACAATAAGTCTCTTCTGGGACACACTTTTTTGAATTTTATTTATAAAAATTACTTTTAATGAGTCAAATAAAAAAATACGTTTAGGCATAGTGCGACACATAGATACGTTAAATACAACTCAATGTGAAATATGGAGCAGAAAAATATTTTTGCTAGTTTAACCGTTGCGAAAATATATGGTATTAAACAAAATAGAAGAACATTAAGTACTGGTATGATGCCTAACTTATCAAAACAAGACATGAGAGCTTAGAAAAGTAATTCCACTTTGTAATCTCAAAGTACTATTATTGGATAGTCCTTTTTAAATAAGTGAGGCTATGCAGAAGGTGGTGAGGTCCTGGTGAATCTACCAAGATAATTATTTGATGTTATCCAGTATTCAATAGCAATTTGAAAATAACTAGTAATCTGGGATACCTAATAAAGACTGACTCCTGTCATTCATTAAATGAAAACAGCTGTGTTTCATTTTGGCTCATTGTCATAGAAGGCCATTGTGATCTCCTTGAGGTTTCTTCTCTAAGCAATAGTGCAGGGGTAAGTCCTGGATGGCAGTATATAAATAATAATTGGAACATATTATGACACACAATACAAATACATTCTTTAGATTTAAATGTATGCATGCCTAAGACAATTTTTCTTGGTCAAGGGTAGGAGAGTTCTGTGGACTTTATCCACATCACATGTAGAAATACTGTACTGTATTTGCAACAAAGTTTGAAGTTGTCCGCCCAATAGCTACAGGAAATGTGTATTTTCCAATGCTTTTTTTATGTTCATGATTTTACAGATCCTAACACTTGAATTTAGGGTCCTCCATTTCTCCATGCAGTTATACAGTTCATAGTTTGCTTCTGACTGGAATCAGCAATAAGCAATTACTGAACATTCTTTAGCACTGATTTATTTGGAGAACCCTTGTTTGAGAGGGAATACTCTGTTAGCTTTATATTGGCTACAGAGTTATGGGATAGAAAAGAACGCTGTGTGGTTGCATGTTTCCATGTGAAATAGTGGGAGGCATTGGCCAGAACTTCCTTTTTAGTTTTGAGGAATCTTTTTGCATGAGTGGTAGATGTGTTCAGGGTGAATGAGCCATAAAATTGAGGTTTTGTACACTGTAGTATGGTAGCTTCTATAGTTTGGAGAGTTCACGTGACTCTGATAATCATGTGTTATAATGAGGAATTATGACTCCTCTCCAATTGCCCCCAAGGGTGGCTTGAAAAAGAAAGTTAATAAAAAAAATGGTTTCTGTGTTTTGCGGAACTGGATTTGTGTAATGTAGTTGGCAATGTGTTTAGTGTAAAGTGGTTTGTAATAAAGCAGTACATTATGGCTGTCACTAAGGCATATGATATTGTACGTAGACAGAGGTCCCACATCCTTTGTTTAGTGGCCCAGTCATGATTTGGGATCCATTTTTTCTAAAACTAGCACCTAGAACTGGCATTTTTTTTGCACTAATTCTGTGTTTCTCTGTAATATAAAAATGTAGTTATCTCTTGCAGGTTTTAAACCTTTATAAACTAAAGATAAACCCCTGATTATGCCAATATAGTAGTGCCACTGGATCAATGCTTCTTACAGCACTGTGTGTCATGGTGGCCAAGAAATGATTATTTACCACTTATTATTAAAACTTCAGGTAGCAGCATGTGGCTGCTAATATTGAGCAGTAGTAAATTGACTTCTGCTAAGCCCCAAACCCACCAACTGAAGGTGAGAAGTTTATTACTATGCATAATTTATAGATTTTAATTTATATTAGCAAGTGTTATGTGAAGGACACTGTTTTAAAAAGATAGGCTTCCAAGTAAGTATTAATCTGGCTGCTGGGAAGAAAATATTCCATGTTTATGAAAGCAGAAAACATTACGACATAATTATCACATAATATCAACTGAGAAACAAGTGATAAATTACTGTAAAAAAGTAATCATTTCAAAGAATATATAGTTGTGAAATATAAATATTTTAAGTGTATTTTAGCAAAACTATTAAACTACAATTTTATTTGAAAAGATCCAATATACATTCCAGTAAAAGTATAGACTGGTACAGAGAAAGTTTTTTTTACTGGTTTCTTCATAAATGATCAGAGTGTAAATAAATACTGTACTTATCATATATTTGTTTATTTATTTATTTATTTATGTATAACATATTTACCAGAAATAAATATCCTGGTCATATTAAATATAGTGATGTAATTACAGGCACAGAGCATTAAGCTTTACAGTTACAAACATGTTTATGAAGCCAAATCACAGAAGTTTTGAAAGACAAGTGGCAGATTTAAGTGACTTAAAGACAGAACACTCTATGGGGCAGATGTATTAAGCCTGGAGAAGTGATGAAGCAGTGATACGTGGAAGGTGATAACGCACCAGCCAATCAGCTCCTGTCATTTTTCAAATCTGTAATGATTGGCTGGTGCGTTATCACCTTGCACTTAGCACTGATTTATCACTTATTTATCCCTTCTCCAGGCTTAATACATCTGACCCCATGTTTTTGTTGAATTAAGAACTAGAGTTGTGTTTGAACCACTGTGTTTTGGTTTTGGTAAAACCACCCTCATGCAGTGATGAATTTCCCATTAGGCATGTAAAGCTCATGTCTATAGCCTGCACTTGTTTAGTGGTGACTCTTCAATGTTTGTGTTGGCACTGTCAATCCGAAAATGTACAGTAACTGCTAAATATTTCCATTGCACTGTCAGGGCAGGCTATACCATTAGGCAACTTTAAGAAGCTGCCTAGGGTGCCAAGATCTGGGGGAAGGGGGGGGGGGGGGGGGCTACCACTGAGTCTGCCGATCACAAAATTATGAATGTTTCTGAAAGAAACATCCTTGTTGTACTTAATGCATGTGGTGGCTGCAGAACTTATACATCACACTTCATCTGAAGGCTGGGAAGTGGGTATTGGTGATGGTTGGGGGCAATAGGCTGAAGCTTTGCTTAGGGTGCCCGAGAAACCTTGCACTGGCCCTGTGTACTGTACTGCATCTTTAATGGAGTGTAAATGGGTAGGACATGTACATTATGCCCCTGGAAACTGTCCTACTTAGTAAATATGTATATATAATTAAAAATAAAAAAGTAATAGTTAGTGGCTTTTTTATATTATTTTATTAAACTGGCCATCATCAAATGAGGACTTATAATCAATTAATGAAAATAATAAAATTAGGCAAGGGAAGGAGGGGGCGGCCATTAATGTTGTGCCTAGTGGTGCCCTCACACGTAAATTTGCCCCTGCCCTAATGTGATTTAGTTGTGGATTTAATTGAAAAATGAAGAAAAATAGATAAAATCATTTTGTGCCTTTATTAGTATTTATATCATCAACATTTATTTACAGTCATTTACAGTACACTTTCTGATGAACACATTACAACTGTCAATATTTTAACTAGAGTTGTACTTTTTCAACCTCTAGTCAAAAAGGTCAGGAAGGAAGAAAGTGTAAAAAGGGTGCTGAAGTTACTGATGAAAGTGGTAATATGTTACAAATAAGAGATATAGCTAAAATAGCATACACCACCTGCAATGGTAATAAAGACTCAGACCATAGCCACTTTTTGCTGATAGTGGTCCTTCTACTGCTCTTGCAAATTCTAGACTATCTGGTGTAAATCTTCTCACTCTGAGTCTAGGAGGTAAATTTACTTAGGTGGGAGTTTTTTTTTAAACTGTGGATGTTGCTCACAGCAACCAGTCAGATTCTACTTAACATTTATCCAGCTGCTTCTAGAAGATAATAGATAGAATCTGATTGGTTGCTATGGGCAACATTACCAGTTCTACAAATAGGATTAGGCTGCAGGAGGGAACTGTTAGGGTTAGACTGTGGGAGCAGAAAATTAGGGCTTGGCTGTGGGAGGGGATGGTAAGGGTTAGTGTGCAGGAGGGGTGGGTTATGGTTGGGGTTACTGTTAGAATACTCACCATAATTCATTGCCATTGTGGCCATCGGGATTCCTTTGCCAGGATTGTGACTGTCAGGATCCACAGTGCTGGGTTATCGTACCCAACCTCCATAATAGTATGCATAAAATTGTAGTACAGGTTGAGTATCCCATATCCAAATATTCTGAAATACGAAATATTCCGAAATACGGAATTTTTTGAGTGAGAGTGAGATAGTGAAATCTTTGTTTTCTGTGGCTCAATGTACACAAACTTTGTTTAATACACAAAGTTATTAAAGATATTGTATTAAATGACCTTCAGGCTGTGTGTATAAGGTGTATATGAAACATAAATGAATTGTGTGAATGTAGACACACTTTGTTTAATGCACAAAGTTATAAAAATATTGGCTAAAATGACCTTCAGGCTGTGTGTATAAGGTGTATTTGTAACATAAATGTATTCTGTGCTTAGACTTGGTCCCATCACCATGATATCTCATTATGGGATGCAATTATTCCAAAATACGGGAAAATCCGATATCCAAAATACTTCTGGTCCCAAGCATTTTGGATAAGGGATACTCAACCTGTAGCAATATAAACAGCATATAATATATTAAGGAAAAATATTTTTTCACAAAGGAAGAGGTCTCTTTAATACAGTCATCATATAAACTGAATCAATATTGATTAATATACCTAATTATTATATACAACTGACTGTATTATGCTATGTTTTTATTATGTTTTTTTGTGTTAGTCTGTGTGAGTCTTTTTTCTAAAATAAAAGTTATGTTTTAATATAAAAACAAACATCTAAGAGTGCTCCAAAAAAACAGATTTCTCTTTTTTCTAATCTCATTTTTATGCATAAAGTAGACAATAAAAAGGCATTGGCTACAGTGGGCACCACTGGTTGATGACACTACGAATTACTAATAAGGGAGTAACATAATTTTTTTTATACACATACAGTACTTAAGGAGTGGTGAATAATGGACACTATTGTGCGGTGCAGTGGCGGAACTAGTGAGCGGTGGGCCCAGGTGCGACAAAATGCTTTGGAGCCCCCCCCCATCCGATCCAAGTCCACCCCCTCACCCCGGGAGAGGATCTGGTGAGGGGGACCTGCTCAGGGCCCGAGAAATGGATACCTAGCAACAGTGCCGTAACTAGACATTTTAGCACTGTGTGCAAGAAACGGCATCGGAGCCCCACCCCTGCATGCAAAACAGGGGCAGTGCCCGCCGTAGGCACGTTCACAAAAATAGATAGTGGCGTGGCTTCGTGGGGAAGGGGTGTGGCCACAAAATAATACCAATTCATAAAACGGTGCACAGTAGTCTCCATTATTCAAATTACGCTGCACAGTAGCACCACTACACCAGGTAGAAACCCTTTTACACCTTACGGCAGACAGATTCCTCTTTTTACACATTACAGCAGACAGCATACACTTTTTACACATTACGGCAGACAGCGTCCCCCTTTTAACACATAATGGCAGACAGCGTGCCCTTTTTACACATAGCGGCAGACAGCGTACACTTTTTACACATAACGGCAGACAGCGTGCCCTTGTTAAACATAGCAGCAGACAGCGTACACTTTTTACACATAACGGCAGACAGCTTGCCCTTTTTACACATAACGGCAGACAGTGTCCCCTTTTTACACATTACGGCAGACAGCGTCCCCTTTTTACACATTACGGCAGACAGCGTGCCCTTGTTATACATTACGGTAGACAGCGTCCCCCTTTTTACACATTACGTCAGGCAGATTCCCCATTTTTACACATTGCGGCAGACAGCGTCCCCCTTTTTACACATTGCGGCAGGCAGATTCCCCCTTTTACACATTGCGGCAAGTAGATTCCCCCTTTTTACACATTGCGGCAGACAGTCCCCCTTTTTGCACATGGAAAGACAGAAAGAAAGAAAGAAAGAAAGAAAGAAAGAAAGAAAGAAAGAAAGAAAGAAAGAAAGAAAGAAAGAAAGAAAGAAAGAAAGAAAGAATTATACTTACCCTGTCCGCTGGCTCAGGCTCCTCGGTGCAGCTTCTGATCACGATTCCCGGGCAGGAGAGAAGGAGGAGGAGGGAGGCTCTGCTGCTGCTGTCCCTCTGCTTCACTATAGGCTGTTCTCGGAAGACAGCCTATAGTGAAGCAGAGGGACAGCAGCAGCAGCGCCTCAACCAGTAACAAAGCGCTGTTGCGGCTCCCTCCTTCACCTGCCACCTCCTCCTTCCCCCGTACCGCTGCGCTCCTCTCCTCTCTGTCCGGGCAGCTGTGTGCTGCGGGCAGTGGTTGCCCGCAGCACACAGTGGCATGTAATGAGTCAGTTTGACTCATTACATGCTTTGGGCCCCTGTACAGTGGCGGGCCCCAGTGCAACGCACTGGTTGCACTGGCGGTAGTTCCGCCTCTGGTGTGGTGTAATGTGACTCCCTGGTGAATACTGAGGAAAACAAATTGTTCAGTATATACGCTTTTCTATTGTCGTTTATCAAGGCTCCCAGTTCATCTTTTAAATGGGCCTCCTTTTTTAACCTTTTACTTTTTATGTATTTATAAAACTTTTTCGGATTGGCTTTACTCTTTATAGCGATTTGCTTTTCGTTTACAATTTTATCTGCTCTTATTACCTTTTTGCTTCTTTTATTGCATTCCTTGTAATACTAGCATGCCTCCTCCCCTCAAATTGATTTAAATGCTTTGAAAGCACGCCTCTTATTAGCCATTTCTTTTTTGACCTCTTATTAAGCAACATTTATTTGTGTTTAGTACTCCTGCGTTTATTGCCCATGGGAATGAATTTGTGAATATTGCTATCAAGCAACCCTTTTAAAGCATCCCACATTTCCTGATTTTTTTGTCCCCCCTTCGCCACCCCCAATTTGTTTACTACCTTCATCCTTACTGTTCTCACTGTTTGACCCATAGCTTCTAGCTAAACACTCCCCCAGGCTCCTAGTTTTAAAGCTCTTCCAACCTTCTATCCATCCTGCCCCCCAGCACCACAGCCCCCTCCTCATTCAGGTGTAATCCACCATGACAAAAAAGATGGTGCCTGACCGAGAAGTCCGCCCAGTGTTCCAAGAACACAATCCCCTCCTTACTACACCAGTCTCTAAACCACAGATTTACCTCCCTAATCTCCCTCTGTCCCTGGACTAGAGCGTGGCACTGGTAATATTTCAGAGAATATTACCCTAGATGTCCTTGCCTTAAGTTTCTTGCCTAATTCCCTATAGTCTTTCTTCAGGACATCCCACCTAGCACTAACTTTGTCATTGGTGCCAACATGCACCAAGACTACCGGGTCTTTACCAGCCCCTCCCAACAATCTGTCTGATATGCGATGTGCCGTACCCAAGCACCCGGGAGACAACAGACCGTACATCGATCATGGTCTTGGTAGCAGATTTCCTTGTCTGTCTTCCTGATAATAGAATCCCCTACCACCACAATCTATTATTCACATTATGCCACATGGTAGTGTCCATTATTCACATTACACCACACTTTATGTGTGGTGCAATGTGAATAAGGGTATACTACCACACAGTATTGTTATTCACATTACACCACACAGTAGTGTCAGTTAGTCACATTACACCACATAGTAGTTTATGTTATTCACATTATACCACATAATAGGGTTCTTTATTCACATTATGCCACACAGTAGTGTCTGTTATTCCCATTACACCACACAGTAGCAGCCATTATTCACAGTACACAGAACAATAGTGTCCTTTATTCACATTACACTGCACGGTAGTGTTCATTATTCACATTACACCACACAGTAGTACTCCTTATACATGTTATGCCACACAAAAGTGCCCCTTACACACATTATGCCCACTCAGTAACATACCCCACAAACTCCCTCTCTATATGCATCACTCTCTCTAAATTTCTAACAATTTTAACTGCCCATTAATATTGCCTCCCAAACCCCCTCCCTATGCCTTTCTTTCAATTAGAACCCAAGCTTCCTTAATAATTCTCCCCCCTAAAAAGATGTAATGATTCAATAAAACTCTGCACCTACACTATATTTTTAATATAAAATAATAATTACTGTATACATAGCATGCTGCCCCCCCCAATCACCATGACTGAAAGCAGGGTGCGGGTACAGCAGTGGTGCAAGGAAAGGAAAAAAAATGTTGGTGGTACTGTGTATGTGTGCACCAAAAAATGGGTGTGACCATGTGCTATGAGGGGGCGGTGATGATAATGGGGCGTGTCAACATCTACAGTAGTGCCCATTATTAACATTACACCATGCAGCCGAGCCCCTTATACTTGCTACACCACACAACAGAGCCCTTTATACAAGTTACCCCAGACAACAGAACCCCTTATACACATCACACCAGACAGCAGAGCCCCTTAAACACATTATGCCAGACAACAGAGCCCCTTATACATGTTACTCCAGACAACAGAGCCCTTTATACACGTTACGCCAGACAGCAGAGCCCCATATACATATACAAAGAAAATACAAAGGGGTAAGAGTGGGGCCACAGAGGGGAGAGTAGTGGCCACCGGGAGAGTGGGGGGACATGGGAAGCAGAGTGGGGATACAGAGGAGAGAAGAGGGGACACAGTGGGGAGAGTGGAGCCACAGGGGAGAGAGTGAGGCCACAGTGGGGAAAGTAGGGCCATCAGAGGGGAGTAGGGCCAAAGGGGGGATAGTGGGGGACACAAGGAGCAGAGTGGGGCCACATAGGGGAAAGCAGGGGCCACACAGGGAATAGAAGGGGAGAAAAGGGGGAGAGTAGAAGACAGCGTGGATCATGGCACCACACGGGGGAACACTATTTGTAGAGGTGCATGCACTCACTTTAACAATGGCCAGTCACTGTGGGGAGCAGCAGCACTATCCCTGCAGACAAATCCCCTGTTGCAGGTCCTAAGTCAGAAGGATCACACAGGGGACCCAGTAGCCCGAGCAGCGCCATTACCATGGAGAGCCAGGAACCATAGCACATGCAGCAGGGCAAGGGGAGAGCATGCTGGGCACAGAGGACAGGCAGAGGCGGGAACAGTGATGCTTCCCCACCTCGTCAGCGGCCGTTACCATTGAAACAGGCCACTGGTTTTGCTGAGAGATAGCCATCCTCAGCCAACCAGCGGCCTGTTATGCCGTGGGTAGTTTAATACAAAAGCGCTAAAAGCAGCTGTGGGATGGGTGTACCGGCTGCCAATCTCTTAATGGTATGCAGAACTGGCCCATGCCGCCATACTTTCACCTCTGGGGTATAGTAACTGTCAGGTGCACTATACTGCAGTGCTGTACCTTCTGCTGCTTCCTCATTGGACCTGACTCTGCTGCTTGGAGCTGTCTGACCTGCCTGGCTGCTGAATGCCTGTCCATCCTGGGCTGGACCTCATTCTCATGCCCTCATTGTCTCCCCTCTGCCCAAATGCCATGACTCCTTCAGGACTGTTGGAGTGGGGCTGGGAGAAACATCATGACTTTTCTCCTGGGAGATGCTGCAGTCAGAGCTGGGGGGAGCTGGGGGGAGCTGGGAGCTGGGGACGGAGCATGCAGGGGGCTGTCCAACCTGGCTTACTTCTCTATGCCTGTCCACCCTGGGCTGGCTCTCACTCTTGTGCCCTGCTTGTCTCCCTCCCACCCAAACGCTGCATCTCCTATTGAATGTGGGAGTGGGGCTGGATGAGACATCATGATGTCTCTTCCAGGAGAAGCTGTGGCTGGAGAGGGAGAAGCTGGTACCTGGGGATGGAGCATGAGGATGATGGGCAGCTGCAGTGCTGCCTGGCTACCTGTTACTGTATGCAACCTTAATAGTGCAAGATGAGCCAGGTGGCAGTGCACTCCACCACGGACAGCGCTGCAGCTAATGGTGATGGTGGTCAGTAGTGCAATGCTGCCTGGCACACACCGCATATGCAGCATGTGGAGTGCAGTGAGTGGAGCACCACCCTACTTATGGTACTGCTTTCTGCACATTATTAAATCTGTCCACACTCACCTGCAGTGCAACATATTTTTGTCAAAGTACGCACTTATTACAGTATTTTATTTATTTATTTACTATTAACTCTACATAAGCATCCTAATGTCATCTGCAGACTGATGATCTGGTTCTGAATTTATAGATGATCTTGTCCAGTTACAGTATAAGGAGTATCAAAATATGTCACTAGCATGTCTGAATGTATAGTATGACCTGGAAGTATGTAATATGCAGTAATCCTAGAAAGGAAATCAGAGGCAAAGCAAAGCATTTATAGTAGATAGCAGAAAAGCAATAAGGCCCTGATGTTTTACATTTTATTTGAAAGCTTAATGGCAAGAGATACTTCCTCAGTATTTAAACAATATTCTTCTTTCCGTCTACAAAATATGGACAAGATTATTGGTTAGTGTCCCAGATATCATCGTGATACTATGGAGGTCTTGGTCATTTAGTATTTTACAAATAAATTAAGTCAAATAGGATTGCCTTGCAAACATTTATTAATTGCATTTTTTAACAGAGGAGAAAAGGCATTGGCATTTTTCCAAGTGAGATATTTTTTTCTATAAAGATCTTAATGAGTTCACCCCAGATTAGCACTTTATTTGCTGCCCAGATGGTACTAGCAGGCAAGTCCTCAACAAAATTGTCAACAAAATATTTCTGTAGCTTGTTACAAAATAAATGGTTAGATCTGAAAGCAGTGATTCATTTAGACTCTAATTATTTCTACTGGACAAGAGGTCATCAAGTGTAAATACAGCTTCAAATATGCCATGATCCTTCCAAATGATTGGATGTAAAGTGGAGGCATTAAGTATAGGTAATAGCGTATTGTGAATAAAAATGTGATTTATCTAGGAATGATTTTGGTAGCAACGTGAGTAAAATGAATAATCTGTAATTGTGGGATTACATTTTTTTAAGCTCTGATAAATATAGTCTAATATGGTAACAAGTCTTTAATTTGTACATTTGGCTGATCAACAGTAAATGTCTACATGTACTGTAGGTGAACAAAGGCTAATAATTAAATATACATTTTAAGATAACTTCTCTTTAACCTCTTAATTGTTAATTTTTAATTGTGAAATTCTGTAAATAAGAGCTAATTCAGTATAATTGTATAAACAAATATGTAGATTTGTTAATAAAAATATAGTGAAAAAGGGTTGACAATTTTGGGGGCATATTACAGTTAAAAAAAGTTGTATATATAATAATTTAATTTCTGCCCTCTGTAATATTGAAGTCAGTATGTGACCAAGCTCTGACCATGTTTGGGTGAATGTGAATCTGCATTAAATATTTTTTAATTGCAAAATTGGTGAGTTCCCTCTGGCTAATATCCTGCACAGATATATTTGCAGACATACTGTATCTTGGAGGATAGGCAGTCTTAGGTTGGACAAATATACATAAATGCCAGCCATTTGTATATATAGTGTGGGAGGGACAGCATGATTCCATATGAGTTTAATGTGGAACGTATTGGGGGAGGGGCTTGGACTGCACGCCCTAGCTACTTATAATGGGATGTGCTACCATGTTAGGATTCAGAATTACAACATGAGAACAAGAGAACAGGTGCACCATACAACCATTAGAATTATGATAGATTTCATTATACATATCTGAGGTTCTTGGCATATATTGGCCAATATACAGTATGAGCCTGCCCACCAATCATCACGGTGACCTCAATCGGACAGGACCTTAACATTATAGGGGTTTGACTCTGGGGAACAGGGCACCTGCAAACTACCTCAGCCAAACCACCCCGGGGTATCACACACATAACGGCTAGCAGTGAAAAATCAGTGTTAGGCAGGTGAAGTAGCTGCTGAGTATTGGAAAGAGGACAGCAGTAAAGTGTCAGAGTGTTAAAAGTTGAGGTTAGCTGACCAGTGTTACAAGTGTAAAAGCTGAGTGAAAAATTATTCATAAATAAAAAAACAAACACACGGTGATGTAGGTATAAGAAGAAAAAATTCAGATGGTGATGCCCCAAAGTGGCCCAGCCAGAGCAATCAAAGTAGCCCCATGCCCCAAAAGTTTGCCCCTCAACTGACTTGCTATATACTTTTTAGGATCTTACCTGTAACTTTTGTCCAGTCATCTTGTGTTAGGTCCCTATCTAAAAGCCTCTGAGGCAGTGGGTGGGGTGCCAATCCAGATGAAGGTGTCCCAAGCCTTCAGGAGCCTAACACTGATTTTTTTACTGCTATCATTTATGTGTGTGATGCCCTGGGGTGGTTTGGCTGGGGTGGTTTGAGGATGCCCTGATCCCCAGAGGCGAACCCCTATAATGTTAGGGACCTATCCGGCTTTTGCAGTATTGGAACAGCGGCAACAAGCAGGTGTGATGGAATCCAGGCTGGGTTTTAGCTGAGTCTGTGGGCTAATCACTTCACCTTGTTTGCTGTCTTTAAAAATGTGTTTTGGTCAGTAGAGCATTGTTCCTGATGCCAGCAAGTGGCCAGGTGATAGATGGGAGTCTGGGGTTACGTTAAGAGCCATTTGGAATATGCACTGTTTGTGATTACCAGAACTTGGAATGTTATATTGCTGTTTTAAGAACTGCCTGTACCTGCAAAACCTGCATGTAAAGCTCTATCCTGCCTGAGGTGTAAATAAAGTGTGTTGTATTATACTCCATCTATGTGATTCCTGTCACACTTGGCACTGTATGGCATGAATGGTATGGTATGCTCTGTTAAGGGTAACCAGCTTAGACAGTGTGCTGGGAAACTGGCTTAACTTAGTCATTTAATTAAGCCTGCTAAATGTTTATATGAGAAGCAGAGAAATATGGAGGACGTTTTTGAGAATGTTTGCTGAATTGGCTGCAGGCCAGCAAGATCTGGCTAAAGGCCAGTAAACCCAAATTCAATTGTTGCACACTGAGTTAACAGAAATAAGAAAAGGTGGGCAGCAGCGGGAAGTGTTACAAAAGATCACACCCTCAGATGAAATTGAGGCATTTTTATGCACTTTTGAATGCACTGTCACACTATTAAAATAGGCGGAGGAAGAGTGTGGTGCTAGACTAGCTCCCTGTCTCACAGAGGGAGCCACAGAGAACATATGTTGATTTGACAGTGTCTTTGGTGAGCTCCTATCTTTGTATGAAAGAGGCTATACTTAGCAGGGTTGGAGTGACAGGCCACAGTAAAGCACAGGAGTTCCACTATTGGCAGCTGAACTGAATCTGAGCCTCCTTGAGTTCAATTGGAAAAGCTAGTCAGACTGAGCAAAACCTGGCAGCAACCAGATGAAAACTCTGCACAGCATGTGGTGGAAATGGTTGCTCTAGACCATACTGTATGGGTTTTACAGATGATAAAAGGATGGTGTCACAGCAGAAGTGAGATTGGGGCCTACTCTTACCTTATGTTATGTTTATGGTTCGAGAGGTACCCCAAGGCTCTATGGGGTTTAGCCTCTTTGAGCTCCTCTATGGTAGACAGCCCAGAGTGATGCTAGATCTGTTAAAAGAAAGGTGGGATCAGCAATCACCTCAAGAGCCTAACATCATTCAATTTGTGATCTAATTGTATGGCCATCTAAGGCAAATTATACAACTTCTAAATGAACATAAGGAAAGGGTTCAACAGCGTAAAAAATATTGTTATGACATTACTGCTGTCAACCAGACCTTTAATCAGGGCGACAAGCTACTGATACTTGTGCCTACTACTGAAAGTATTCTTTCTGCTCAGTGGTAAAGCTCTTATGAGAACATAGAGGCAGTGGGACATGTGTACTATAAGGTATGGCAGGAGTGTAGAAGGAAAAACGTCCAAGTCTACCATGTGAATTTATTGAATCCTTGGAAAGAAAATGCCAGTTAAACCTCTTAAGTGGCCATGAAAACCGCAGAATGTCAGGTGCCCATTGAAGTCACCTTGAGCCTGGCCAGAAACATGAAGTGGTAAACTTAGTAGCAAGGTACCAGGATGTGTATTCTGACCTCCTGGGAAAAACCCAAATCATACAGTTTGATATCGTTACTCCACCTAAGGTGGTGATCAAATAAAGGCCATATCACATATCTGAGGCCAAACAGGCAGCAGTAAAATGGGAAGTGGAAGAGATGCTGCGCTTATGGGTCATAGAGGAATCAAACAGTAAATGGAATAGTCCCATTGTTTTAGTGCCTAAGCCTTTGGGAGATTTGAGATTCTGCAATGACTTTTAAAAGTTAAATAAAGTTTCTCAGTTTGATTCCTATCCTATGCCCCGTGTTAACGTACTGGTAGAAAAATTAGCAACAAGTATCTTACCATGCTAGATCTAACAAAGCTGTACTTGCAAATTCGTCTGCTAGAAGCTGCCAAAGCAAAGACAGCATTCTTTATCTAAGATTGTTATTTCCCATATAAAGTGCTGCCTTTTGGTTTGCGTGGCGCCCCTGGAACTTTTCAGAGAGCTACGAATAAATTGCTCTGGATGCACAGGGAATAGGCAGCAGTGTATTTAGAAGACACCTTCAATTGTAGCTCTGTCTGGAAATCTCACCTTCCAAAGGTGGAGGCAATGTTATGCTGTCTACGGGCACATGAGTTCACAGCTATTGGAATGGTGGAGGCAAAGTATCTGGGGAGTATTGTAGGCCAAGGGCAAGTTAAACCTCAAGCCACAAGGTAGAAGCAGTCCTCACATGGCCTTAGTCAAAATGTAAGTCGCATCTCAGCACATTCCTGGGTCTGGTGGGCTATTATCGTATGTTAATTTTGCCACCAGGGCGGCATCCTTAATTGAATGTCTGACAGATAACATAATATGGTTGAGGCCAACAGAGACTGCTTGGCAGGATTTAAGGCAAGCTTTATGTGCAGTCTGTAGTACAAGCCTTTGATTTCAATAAACAGTTTGTGTTGCAGACTGATGCCTCTGAGACAGTATTAGGGGCAGTCCATTCCCAAGAGGTACAAGGGGAAGAAAAATCCATTCTCTGTCTTAGCCAGAAATTGCTGCCCAGAGAACGCAAGTACTCAACTGTGGAGCAGGAATGCTTGGTGATTAAATTAAATGGGCAGTGGAGTTACTAAGATACTATTTGTTAGGGTCAGAATTCCGGCTAATCACCGAACATGTACCCTTACAGTGGATGCACATAAACAAGGAGTTGAATGCTCGTGTGACTTGCAGGATTCTGTCCTTACAGCCATTCAAATTTGAGGTGCAGCATCATCCAGGGAAACAGCAACTAAATGCAGATGCCATATCTAGAAAGTTTATGGGTCCTGATCCTCCTAGCAACCCTATGGTGAAGCTAGGGGAGGAGGAGGATGAAGAAGGGGATCTGTGGAAGCTAGTTGAGGGGTGTGTTCTGGGACGGATCACACAAATAGGTATGGATTCATAGCTTCACCAGAGTGATTAAAGCAAAGGGGGGAGGAGTGTGGCAGGGACAGCATGAATCCACATGAGGTTAATGTGGAACAACAGACTTTTACAGGATTGGAACAGCAGCAACAGGTCTGATGGAATCCAGTCAGGGTGGTAGCCACAGCTGAGCTAATCACTTCACCTTTTTTGCTGTTTTTAATTTATTTTGGTCAGTAGGTCATTGCTCTTGATGTCAGCAAGTGGGCAGGTGATAGATGGGGTTTTGGGGTTATGTTAGGAGTCATTGGAAACATGCACTGCTTGTGAGTACCAGAACTTGGATAGTTATACTGCTGTTTTAAGAACTGCCTGTAAAACCTGACCTGCAAAACCTGCATGTGAAGCTGTATCCTGCTTGGGATTAAAATAAAGTGTGCTGGATTATGCTCCGTATATGTGATTCCTATCTCACAATATACACAGTGTCGCACAAATGAGTCAGAAATATGTATTATTTTCTATATCACACACTGTGGTTATAGTGTCGCACAAATGAGTCAAAAATATGTATTATTATTTTTTATATCACACCGGCAGTTACAGTGTCGCTCAAAAGAGTCAGAAATATATATTATTACACACTGCGGTTTAGCTTCACCAACACGTTGCACAATATGTGTATGAGTCAGAAATAGTAGTCAAGCACTGCGGTTGACCTTCACCAACAGCATCGCACAATACATGTAACTGTATGAGTAGAAAAAAATAAACTGCAGTCTTTTTGGAAGTCACTGTAACTGAATAGAGATGATATGTTGGTTTGATTGGCGAGGAAGTGCGAAAGAAACCTTTATGGGTACATCATCATCCAACTTTATGTAAGCAGAGTATGTGCATCAGCCTGATAATAAGCATGTAGGTGAACCTATAAGACTGCTAATTAAGAACCTTTCTCCACCCATATCTGGAAAGGATTGCTACTTCCCTTGTTATAAAAACCATGGATTATTGTAGTTGAAATAGGAACTAAGACTGTTTTTCTAATTTTTTCCGTCTCTTTATCATTACATACAGTATGAGAACACAAAAACCACGATTCCGCTGGAAGTGACTTTGATTGGACGTGAAAAACTTTTTGAAAACCATTTGGTATATCAGATTTCATTTATTAATATTGCATGATATACATTGATTATATTTTGGTGGAGCGCCACAGAGGGTGTAAGCATTGCTCTTTCAATATACAGTACTGCGATCTGACCAGCAGTATCACAGTATTTATGAAAATAAAATAAAAATTGTATAGTACAATGGGCTACAGCACAATTAAAAAATATATATTTTTATATATATATTTTTATAATTATTATTATATGGCTTTTTGTTTTTAGCTTTTATTATTTTCATTTTACACTGTGCGGAGCCTCTGGATGGATGTTCAGATCACTTCTTTCAGATACAGCAGACAGAGCACACTCCCTGGACTAATACAGCAGACTTAGCACCCCTTTCAGATACAGCAGACAGAGCACCCCACCTGAACTGATATAGCAGAGCACGCCTTTCAAATACAACAGACAGAGCAACCCACCTGGACTCATACAGCACAGCACCCCTTTCAAATACAGAAGCAGAGCACCCCACCTGAACTGATACAGCAAAGCACCTCTTTAAGGTAAAACAGCAGAGCACACCTTTTTCAGGTACAACAGGGAGAGCACCCATGGACTGATACCGCAGGCAGAGCACCCCTGGACTGATACAGCAGGCAGAGCACCCCTGGACTGATATGGCAGACAGGACACCCCTGGACTGATACAGCAGACAGAGCACCCTACCTGGACTATTACAGCAGAGCACCCCTTTCAAATACAGCAGTAGGAGCACCCCGCCTGGACTGATACAGCAGACAGAGCACCCCTGGACTGATGCAGCAGACAGCGCATTCCACCTGGACTAATACAGCAGACTTAGCAACCCTTTCAGATACAGCAGACAGAGCACCCCTTTTTCAGATACAGCAGGCAGACCACTCCTGGACTGATACAGCAGATTTAGCACCCCTGGACTAATACAGCAGACAGGGCACCCCTGGACTGATACAGCAGACAGAGCACCCCACCTGAACTGATACAGCAGACAGAGCACCCCTTTCAGATACAGCAGACAGAGCACCCATTTCACATACAGCAGACAGAACACCCCTGGACATATACAGCAGACAGAGCACCCCTTTCAGATACAGCAGACAGAGCACCCACTCCACGCCAGACAACACAGTACTGAGACGGACACGTCTGTCCAGTACTCTCTCCACAGCCAGAGTGAAGATGGCGCCAAATCATGGAGACGTATACAGAATCCAAAACCCACGAGAATCCAACATCGGGGAGATGACATTTGGCCACATTAGTCATCTATCTATCTATCTATCTATCTATCTATCTATCTATCTATCTATCTATCTATCTATCTATCTATCTATCTCCCTGTTTTGTTTTACATTAATTACTAATAAGTTATTGGTATCAAATACTATCATAGTACTCAACTGCTGATATTTTGATTGCGAACATTGTGTACCATGTACACATTTCTATTTTTATCATTTTCTACCTCTTGACAGTTACAGTATACCTCGTTGATCTATTAATTGTTGACATTTTGTAACTTACTGAAGTTTTGGTTTCTTCAAATTTTTTCACCTGTCAATATTTTGGTTATTGATATTGTATACCACATTGACATTTTGTAAATGTCAACATTTTCGATGTCAGCATTTTCACTGTCTACACACTTAATACAAGACCCATTCAATAAACTCATTGTAATTTCAGCATAAATGAAGCTGCCTTTGATTTACAGTACAACAAACTCAGTGGTTTTATAGTGCGTGGCTTCTACTTTAAATAATGCATCATTATTTTCTATCAATGACAGAACTTTTGTCAAAGACAGAAGCCAAACCAGTCATTGTGGCAGCAAAGCATCAGGATGGTGTCTCCTGGGACTCTTATTTCATTAAAGCAGAATTCCTGGTATTTTCTTTCGGTAGCATTGACACTTATCCAAAGAAATTATCTGGACAATAATTAAATGGAGCACGAGGAGATTTAATTAACAACAAAAAACTTAAAAGTACAAATGAGTAACAGACAGTAAAGCTAGGTACACACGTTACAATTATTCTGCCGATTTGCCAATAATTGGGTTCACGGACAAATTTATAGTATAATGGAATTCTGGAAAATCTTGCCCACACACATGAGCGATTGATTTTGCGATCAGTCGTCCCAAACCAAAAATATCTGCCAGAATCTCCCAATATCAAGCAGTGTGTGTACATTCTCAATAATCTGCCCATATGTCCTATATTTTCCTGTCACTATGTCTTCCTTCTTGTGGGCAGACATATACAAATGCAGTGTGATGTGGCAGAAAATCGGTAACTTTAAAAAAAAAAAAAATCTGCTAGTGTGTAGATATTGGTGTCTACAATTTTCAGAAAAAAAGGGCAGCATTAGTGTGATGTCAAATATATTTTTTTACTTTTGGTCATGTAAGATTAGAAATGTTGGTTTGTTATCTCAGGAAATTAACAGTTTTGGTGAGACTGAATGTATCACTCATTTCAGATTAAACATCTCTGTATAATACAGCCACTTCCTTGATGCTAAAAAGAAATACTAGTAATTTGCTCATCTTTTGAAAAAGAACACATTAATCATATGTGATTGACAGGAAAAGGAAGGCTTTGTGATCACCTAGATATAGCATGTATTAGCAGTAACTTGGGAACCAATTAAAAACGATACATTCTTCTGATGACAGATGCTACAAAGGCCAATAATATGTCATAATAGGAAGGCGCTAACACAAGTAATTAAAAAATGTTTGTGAAAACTGCAAAAGGGGAGGGCGGGCATGTCCCCAAGTCACCAACCAGTGCTACAGTATGAAAGACCTAATACTTAATCACCTTGCAGGGAAATGTGTATCACAGATAACAAGGCTGTACTAATCTAAAATCTTCAGAATGGAGGCTTCAACATTTTTAATGCAATATACATGTCTCACCCAATTACCTTAGCCAAGTAGCTAAAAAAGAAAATATGTTTGCTATTTCTCCTGTGTAAACGTTAAAAGCTGCAGAACAAAATAAGAGAAATACAGTATTTTGGGAGCTATATTTAATTACAAGAGAGAACCTCTGGAAAGGATTATGGAACAGTGTTTTTATTTTGATCTACTTTGCCAATATATCCCTAGAATCACTATAAATGAAAACAATATTTACTTACTGTTGCATAAAAAATTAAGAAGTTGGAAAAAAGTGTCCTGGGTATTGCTAAAGAACACTTTTCTCATTCCTAAGAACCTGATTCAGAGGTGGACGCATAAGCGCAATCAGCAGCATCTACTGGCAGTCGCCTGTCTGTGACAATTATGCAAATGCCACTGCAGACTCCTTCCATTGTGTATATTCATGCGACTGAATGTGCAAGGACTGAGGCACCCACTTTAAGCAACTGTGCACAAAGTAATATCAATAGGTGGTCTTTGGACACCACCATCCGTCACACCATTGAAACTATAGTAGGTGCAGTTTCTCCATCCAAGATGGCCCCCGTATATAAACGGTCAAGCATCTGTATATGCAACCTCTTTCATTGACATGCCTGCAACACTCCCATAACACGCTCTAGCATTTCTAGCAACCACTCAATACCCTCCCAGGAAACCTATTCCTTTTCCATAATATTTATGAGACTATCCAACTCAATCACAACATTGCCTTTGTGAATACACTGTGTAACGCATGCACCATAGGAGTTTTTAGAACTTTTTGCAGTTGCAAAAGAAAATTTCTCAACTTCGTTAACATCAGCATTGTGTATGAATTGCATGTTGTTCTGAATCAGGCCTTTAGTGGTTAGAAGGAGAGATTTTTTTTAGAGATGAGCGGGTTCGGTTTCTCTGAAACCGAACCCGCACGAACTTCATGTTTTTTTCACGGGTCCGAGCAGACTCGGATCCTCCCGCCTTGCTCGGTTAACCCGAGCGCGCCCGAACGTCATCATGACGCTGTCGGATTCTCGCGAGACTCGGATTCTATATAAGGAGCCGCGCGTCGCCGCCATTTTCACACGTGCATTGAGATTGATAGGGAGAGGACGTGGCTGGCGTCCTCTCCATTAGAAATTAGATTAGAAGAGAGAGAGAGATTGTGCAGAGTCAGACAGAGTTTACCACAGTGACCAGTGCAGTTGTTGTTAGTTAACTTTTATTTATTTTAATATATATCCGTTCTCTGCTATATCCGTTCTCTGCCTGAAAAAAAACGATACACAGCAGCAGCCAGTCACACAGTGTGACTCAGTCTGTGTGCACTCAGCTCAGCCCAGTGTGCTGCACATCAATGTATAAAAGGCAAAGCTTATAATAATTGTGGGGGAGACTGGGGAGCACTGCAGGTTGTTATAGCAGGAGCCCCCAGGAGTACATAATATTATATTAATTTAAAATTAAACAGTGCACACTTTTGCTGCAGGAGTGCCACTGCCAGTGTGACTAGTGGTGACCAGTGCCTGACCACCAGTATAGTAGTATATTGTTGTATGTATTGTATACTATCTCTTTATCAACCAGTCTATATTAGCAGCAGACACAGTACAGTGCGGTAGTTCACGGCTGTGGCTACCTCTGTGTCGGCAGTCGGAACTCGGCAGGCAGTCCGTCCATCCATAATTGTATTACAATATATACCACCTAACCGTGGTATTTTTTTTTCTTTCTTTATACCGTCATAGTGTCATACTAGTTGTTACGAGTATACTACTATCTCTTTATCAACCAGTGTACAGTGCGGTAGTTCACGGCTGTGGCTACCTCTGTGTCGGCAGTCGGCAGGCAGTCCGTCCATCCATAATTGTATTATTATTATAATATATACCACCTAACCGTGGTTTTTTTTCCATTCTTTATACCGTCGTCATAGTGTCATACTAGTTGTTACGAGTATACTACTATCTCTTTATCAACCAGTGTACAGTGCGGTAGTTCACGGCTGTGGCTACCTCTGTTTCGGCAGTCGGCAGGCAGTCCGTCCATCCATAATTGTATTATTATTATAATATATACCACCTAACCGTGGTTTTTTTTTCATTCTTTATACCGTCGTCATAGTGTCATACTAGTTGTTACGAGTATACTACTATCTCTTTATCAACCAGTGTACAGTGCGGTAGTTCACGGCTGTGGCTACCTCTGTGTCGGCAGTCGGCAGGCAGTCCGTCCATCCATAATTGTATTATTATTATAATATATACCACCTAACCGTGGTTTTTTTTTCATTCTTTATACCGTCGTCATAGTGTCATACTAGTTGTTACGAGTATACTACTATCTCTTTATCAACCAGTGTACAGTGCGGTAGTTCACGGCTGTGGCTACCTCTGTGTCGGCAGTCGGCAGGCAGTCCGTCCATCCATAATTGTATTATTATTATAATATATACCACCTAACCGTGGTTTTTTTTCCATTCTTTATACCGTCGTCATAGTGTCATACTAGTTGTTACGAGTATACTACTATCTCTTTATCAACCAGTGTACAGTGCGGTAGTTCACGGCTGTGGCTACCTCTGTGTCGGCAGTCGGCAGGCAGTCCGTCCATCCATAATTGTATTATTATTATAATATATACCACCTAACCGTGGTTTTTTTTCCATTCTTTATACCGTCGTCATAGTGTCATACTAGTTGTTACGAGTATACTACTATCTCTTTATCAACCAGTGTACAGTGCGGTAGTTCACGGCTGTGGCTACCTCTGTGTCGGCAGTCGGCAGGCAGTCCGTCCATCCATAATTGTATTATTATTATTATAATATATACCACCTAACCGTGGTTTTTTTTCCATTCTTTATACCGTCGTCATAGTGTCATACTAGTTGTTACGAGTATACTACTATCTCTTTATCAACCAGTGTACAGTGCGGTAGTTCACGGCTGTGGCTACCTCTGTGTCGGCAGTCGGCAGGCAGTCCGTCCATCCATAATTGTATTATTATTATAATATATACCACCTAACCGTGGTTTTTTTTTCATTCTTTATACCGTCGTCATAGTGTCATACTAGTTGTTACGAGTATACTACTATCTCTTTATCAACCAGTGTACAGTGCGGTAGTTCACGGCTGTGGCTACCTCTGTGTCGGCAGTCGGCAGGCAGTCCGTCCATCCATAATTGTATTATTATTATAATATATACCACCTAACCGTGGTTTTTTTTCCATTCTTTATACCGTCGTCATAGTGTCATACTAGTTGTTACGAGTATACTACTATCTCTTTATCAACCAGTGTACAGTGCGGTAGTTCACGGCTGTGGCTACCTCTGTGTCGGCAGTCGGCAGGCAGTCCGTCCATCCATAATTGTATTATTATTATAATATATACCACCTAACCGTGGTTTTTTTTCCATTCTTTATACCGTCGTCATAGTGTCATACTAGTTGTTACGAGTATACTACTATCTCTTTATCAACCAGTGTACAGTGCGGTAGTTCACGGCTGTGGCTACCTCTGTGTCGGCAGTCGGCAGGCAGTCCGTCCATCCATAATTGTATTATTATTATAATATATACCACCTAACCGTGGTTTTTTTTTCATTCTTTATACCGTCGTCATAGTGTCATACTAGTTGTTACGAGTATACTACTATCTCTTTATCAACCAGTGTACAGTGCGGTAGTTCACGGCTGTGGCTACCTCTGTGTCGGCAGTCGGCAGGCAGTCCGTCCATCCATAATTGTATTATTATTATAATATATACCACCTAACCGTGGTTTTTTTTTCATTCTTTATACCGTCGTCATAGTGTCATACTAGTTGTTACGAGTATACTACTATCTCTTTATCAACCAGTGTACAGTGCGGTAGTTCACGGCTGTGGCTACCTCTGTGTCGGCAGTCGGCAGGCAGTCCGTCCATCCATAATTGTATTATTATTATAATATATACCACCTAACCGTGGTTTTTTTTCCATTCTTTATACCGTCGTCATAGTGTCATACTAGTTGTTACGAGTATACTACTATCTCTTTATCAACCAGTGTACAGTGCGGTAGTTCACGGCTGTGGCTACCTCTGTGTCGGCAGTCGGCAGGCAGTCCGTCCATCCATAATTGTATTATTATTATAATATATACCACCTAACCGTGGTTTTTTTTCCATTCTTTATACCGTCGTCATAGTGTCATACTAGTTGTTACGAGTATACTACTATCTCTTTATCAACCAGTGTACAGTGCGGTAGTTCACGGCTGTGGCTACCTCTGTGTCGGCAGTCGGCAGGCAGTCCGTCCATCCATAATTGTATTATTATTATAATATATACCACCTAACCGTGGTTTTTTTTCCATTCTTTATACCGTCGTCATAGTGTCATACTAGTTGTTACGAGTATACTACTATCTCTTTATCAACCAGTGTACAGTGCGGTAGTTCACGGCTGTGGCTACCTCTGTGTCGGCAGTCGGCAGGCAGTCCGTCCATCCATAATTGTATTATTATTATAATATATACCACCTAACCGTGGTTTTTTTTTCATTCTTTATACCGTCGTCATAGTGTCATACTAGTTGTTACGAGTATACTACTATCTCTTTATCAACCAGTGTACAGTGCGGTAGTTCACGGCTGTGGCTACCTCTGTGTCGGCAGTCGGCAGGCAGTCCGTCCATCCATAATTGTATTATTATTATAATATATACCACCTAACCGTGGTTTTTTTATACCACCTAACCGTGGCAGTCCGTCCATAATTGTATACTAGTAAACTATCCAATCCATCCATCTCCATTGTTTACCTGAGGTGCCTTTTAGTTCTGCCTATAAAATATGGAGAACAAAAAAGTTGAGGTTCCAAAATTAGGGAAAGATCAAGATCCACTTCCACCTCGTGCTGAAGCTGCTGCCACTAGTCATGGCCGAGACGATGAAATGCCAGCAACGTCGTCTGCCAAGGCCGATGCCCAATGTCATAGTACAGAGCATGTCAAATCCAAAACACCAAATATCAGAAAAAAAAGGACTCCAAAACCTAAAATAAAATTGTCGGAGGAGAAGCGTAAACTTGCCAATATGCCATTTACCACACGGAGTGGCAAGGAACGGCTGAGGCCCTGGCCTATGTTCATGGCTAGTGGTTCAGCTTCACATGAGGATGGAAGCACTCAGCCTCTCGCTAGAAAACTGAAAAGACTCAAGCTGGCAAAAGCACCGCAAAGAACTGTGCGTTCTTTGAAATCCCAAATCCACAAGGAGAGTCCAATTGTGTCGTTTGCGATGCCTGACCTTCCCAACACTGGACGTGAAGAGCATGCGCCTTCCACTATTTGCATGCCCCCTGCAAGTGCTGGAAGGAGCACCCGCAGTCCAGTTCCTGATAGTCAGATTGAAGATGTCAGTGTTGAAGTACACCAGGATGAGGAGGATATGGGTGTTGCTGGCGCTGGGGAGGAAATTGACCAGGAGGATTCTGATGGTGAGGTGGTTTGTTTAAGTCAGGCACCCGGGGAGACACCTGTTGTCCGTGGGAGGAATATGGCCGTTGACATGCCAGGTGAAAATACCAAAAAAATCAGCTCTTCGGTGTGGAGGTATTTCACCAGAAATGCGGACAACAGGTGTCAAGCCGTGTGTTCCCTTTGTCAAGCTGTAATAAGTAGGGGTAAGGACGTTAACCACCTCGGAACATCCTCCCTTATACGTCACCTGCAGCGCATTCATAATAAGTCAGTGACAAGTTCAAAAACTTTGGGTGACAGCGGAAGCAGTCCACTGACCAGTAAATCCCTTCCTCTTGTAACCAAGCTCACGCAAACCACCCCACCAACTCCCTCAGTGTCAATTTCCTCCTTCCCCAGGAATGCCAATAGTCCTGCAGGCCATGTCACTGGCAAGTCTGACGAGTCCTCTCCTGCCTGGGATTCCTCCGATGCATCCTTGCGTGTAACGCCTACTGCTGCTGGCGCTGCTGTTGTTGCCGCTGGGAGTTGATGGTCATCCCAGAGGGGAAGTCGTAAGCCCACTTGTACTACTTCCAGTAAGCAATTGACTGTTCAACAGTCCTTTGCGAGGAAGATGAAATATCACAGCAGTCATCCTACTGCAAAGCGGATAACTGAGTCCTTGACAACTATGTTGGTGTTAGACGTGCGTCCGGTATCCGCCGTTAGTTCACAGGGAACTAGACAATTTATTGAGGCAGTGTGCCCCCGTTACCAAATACCATCTAGGTTCCACTTCTCTAGGCAGGCGATACCGAGAATGTACACGGACGTCAGAAAAAGACTCACCAGTGTCCTAAAAAATGCAGTTGTACCCAATGTCCACTTAACCACGGACATGTGGACAAGTGGAGCAGGGCAGGGTCAGGACTATATGACTGTGACAGCCCACTGGGTAGATGTATGGACTCCCGCCGCAAGAACAGCAGCGGCGGCACCAGTAGCAGCATCTCGCAAACGCCAACTCTTTCCTAGGCAGGCTACGCTTTGTATCACCGCTTTCCAGAATACGCACACAGCTGAAAACCTCTTACGGCAACTGAGGAAGATCATCGCGGAATGGCTTACCCCAATTGGACTCTCCTGTGGATTTGTGGCATCGGACAACGCCAGCAATATTGTGTGTGCATTAAATATGGGCAAATTCCAGCACGTCCCATGTTTTGCACATACCTTGAATTTGGTGGTGCAGAATTTTTTAAAAAACGACAGGGGCGTGCAAGAGATGCTGTCGGTGGCCAGAAAAATTGCGGGACACTTTCGGCGTACAGGCACCACGTACAGAAGACTGGAGCACCACCAAAAACTACTGAACCTGCCCTGCCATCATCTGAAGCAAGAAGTGGTAACGAGGTGGAATTCAGCCCTCTATATGCTTCAGAGGTTGAAGGAGCAGCAAAAGGCCATTCAAGCCTATACAATTGAGCACGATATAGGAGATGGAATGCACCTGTCTCAAGTGCAGTGGAGAATGATTTCAACGTTGTGCAAGGTTCTGATGCCCTTTGAACTTGCCACACGTGAAGTCAGTTCAGACACTGCCAGCCTGAGTCAGGTCATTCCCCTCATCAGGCTTTTGCAGAAGAAGCTGGAGGCATTGAAGAAGGAGCTAACACGGAGCGATTCCGCTAGGCATGTGGGACTTGTGGATGCAGCCCTTAATTCGCTTAACAAGGATTCACGGGTGGTCAATCTGTTGAAATCAGAGCACTACATTTTGGCCACCGTGCTCGATCCTAGATTTAAAGCCTACCTTGGATCTCTCTTTCCGGCAGACACAGGTCTGCTGGGGTTGAAAGACCTGCTGGTGACAAAATTGTCAAGTCAAGCGGAACGCGACCTGTCAACATCTCCTCCTTCACATTCTCCCGCAACTGGGGGTGCGAGGAAAAGGCTCAGAATTCCGAGCCCACCCGCTGGCGGTGATGCAGGGCAGTCTGGAGCGACTGCTGATGCTGACATCTGGTCCGGACTGAAGGACCTGACAACGATTACGGACATGTCGTCTACTGTCACTGCATATGATTCTCTCAACATTGATAGAATGGTGGAGGATTATATGAGTGACCGCATCCAAGTAGGCACGTCACACAGTCCGTACTTATACTGGCAGGAAAAAGAGGCAATTTGGAGGCCCTTGCACAAACTGGCTTTATTCTACCTAAGTTGCCCTCCCACAAGTGTGTACTCCGAAAGAGTGTTTAGTGCCGCCGCTCACCTTGTCAGCAATCGGCGTACGAGGTTACATCCAGAAAATGTGGAGAAGATGATGTTCATTAAAATTAATTATAATCAATTCCTCCGCGGAGACATTGACCAGCAGCAATTGCCTCCACAAAGTACACAGGGAGCTGAGATGGTGGATTCCAGTGGGGACGAATTGATAATCTGTGAGGAGGGGGATGTACACGGTGATATATCGGAGGGTGAAGATGAGGTGGACATCTTGCCTCTGTAGAGCCAGTTTGTGCAAGGAGAGATTAATTGCTTCTTTTTTGGGGGGGGTCCAAACCAACCCGTCATATCAGTCACAGTCGTGTGGCAGACCCTGTCACTGAAATGATGGGTTGGTTAAAGTGTGCATGTCCTGTTTTGTTTATACAACATAAGGGTGGGTGGGAGGGCCCAAGGATAATTCCATCTTGCACCTCTTTTTTCTTTTCTTTTTCTTTGCATCATGTGCTGATTGGGGAGGGTTTTTTGGAAGGGACATCCTGCGTGACACTGCAGTGCCACTCCTAGATGGGCCCGGTGTTTGTGTCGGCCACTAGGGTCGCTAATCTTACTCACACAGCTACCTCATTGCGCCTCTTTTTTTCTTTGCGTCATGTGCTGTTTGGGGAGGGTTTTTTGGAAGGGACATCCTGCGTGACACTGCAGTGCCACTCCTAGATGTGCCCGGTGTTTGTGTCGGCCACTAGGGTCGCTAATCTTACTCACACAGTCAGCTACCTCATTGCGCCTCTTTTTTTCTTTGCGTCATGTGCTGTTTGGGGAGGGTTTTTTGGAAGGGCCATCCTGCGTGACACTGCAGTGCCACTCCTAGATGGGCCCGGTGTTTGTGTCGGCCACTAGGGTCGCTAATCTTACTCACACAGCTACCTCATTGCGCCTCTTTTTTTCTTTGCGTCATGTGCTGTTTGGGGAGGGTTTTTTGGAAGGGCCATCCTGCGTGACACTGCAGTGCCACTCCTAGATGGGCCCGGTGTTTGTGTCGGCCACTAGGGTCGCTAATCTTACTCACACAGCTACCTCATTGCGCCTCTTTTTTTCTTTGCGTCATGTGCTGTTTGGGGAGGGTTTTTTGGAAGGGACATCCTGCGTGACACTGCAGTGCCACTCCTAGATGGGCCCGGTGTTTGTGTCGGCCACTAGGGTCGCTTATCTTACTCACACAGCGACCTCGGTGCAAATTTTAGGACTAAAAATAATATTGTGAGGTGTGATGTGTTCAGAATAGGCTGAAAATGAGTGTAAATTATGTTTTTTGAGGTTAATAATACTTTGGGATCAAAATTACCCCCAAATTCTATGATTTAAGCTGTTTTTTAGGGTTTTTTGAAAAAAACACCCGAATCCAAAACACACCCGAATCCGACAAAAATAATTCGGTGAGGTTTTGCCAAAACGCGTTCGAACCCAAAACACGGCCGCGGAACCGAACCCAAAACCAAAACACAAAACCCGAAAAATTTCAGGCGCTCATCTCTAATTTTTTTAACCTAAAGTATCCACATCCCTTTTTCCACATGGCAAGGAATTGCTTAGGTCAGTACTAGTAGTGTATACTTTGTTCATAGAGTGAAAGGGCAGAACCCAAAGGAATTGACACTGAATATTAGTTTTTAGCTTCTGATGGCCACTGGTGTGTGGTTCTGATGTTTTCTTTGCCATCGATGGTGGTGAGACAACAGTTTCCACCACAATGCACATTAATAGCCCTACCCTATCATTAGCAGTCCTTTTGCCCCACTCTCCTTCTAGAATTGGGCCACCATGGTCACATGTCTGCACTTACCCACCAATGGTTCAAATTATCTGTGGTTTTCTATTGATGGTTTCCTGCCATCACTGAAATATGTTAATGGTGCCATTGATACAGACCATTGATAGTGAACAATGTCCATCCCTAAACCCAAATCACACATTAATGTATAGATGACACATCCTGCACAGGTATCCTCAGACTGATATCTAATAAAAATAGTTAACACTAAGTTATTGCCATTGCCTTCCTGATGGACTTCTCTACAAATCAGTAGGGGAATATCACCTTCTATCATTCCTTCCTCCAATCTCATAATTACCTTTCCTTCTGGGTGTGGCTCATTAGGTTGACCAATATTAGGTTAACAGCCACTATGTCAACCCCATATGGTCGACATGGTCAATAGGGTTAAAAGGTTGACTGTGAAAAGGTACACACGTGAGAAGTTCGACAGGTATAAAAGGTTGATACAAAAACAATATGGAAATGGTCAACACAAAAACAGAAGACTGGGTTTTTTGCTTTATTGGGTATCTCTTTATATGTTTAACTATATGTGACCTCAAATAGTGTACCATGTCGCCTTGCATGGTTTGCTTTGCTCACCATGCTTCAGGCAATGTGCCTTGCTGCACTCTGCACAGGTTGATACTCCCGATCATAGTCCATGTCAATGATAATGTTTGAAAAATGTATATTGACCATATGTGTGTTGACCTTAAGCACTGTCAACTTTTTATATGTCGTCATATTGACCATGTTTACCTTTTGTACCTGTTGACCTATTGCATGTCGACCGAATGAGGTTGACCTATTGACTGTTGACTTTATTGCTGATGACCTATTGTTCTAATACCATTGCCACTATGGCAGGGGGTCCCCATGTTGCATGACTAGTGACAGTATATTGTTACCAGTCATGGTTGATTCAGCCTAATGCTGTTTGTTGAAAAATAGGGTGGACTCCATCCAGTTACCCCTCTTATTTTTCAACACCAGCTTACTTTTCATAATCAGGTCTGGATATTTAGTTAGACTGGAATACACATAATAATAATAATAATAATAATAATAATAATAATTGAAAAAAAAACCTTACACTACAGTAACCAGCACAGATCTTAGTGAAGTAAACCATGGCTGCAACTGCGGCTAGTTTGCAGCAGTTTTGCATCGGGATACCGGTAGGATATCCCTCTAGAAACTACTGGGGATCAATGGCAAGTTCTATTTAAATGGTCACTTTTAGTAAGTACTGCCTTTTTAGAATAGAACCTGCATTTAAAGCATGGTGGGTTTAGACACTTCAGGGTGAATGTAATAAGGAGTGAGAATCAGAAAGTGAGAGATTTTGTGAGAGTTTTATGTTTTTTTTAAAAACTGCAATAAATTACACAGCAAAACCAAGTTGATTTTGAAACTGGTCAATACGTTAAAGGTCGAAGTGCTTAAGAGGTCGATAGGTACAAAAGTTTGTCAGATTCAAATGGTCGAAGAGACAATGGTCAGCACATATATTCACCACACATTTTTGGGGATTTTTTTCAACTTTTTCATATTTTACCCTCCATGTGGACTACAACTGGGAATAGTAATCTGATGTTGTATGCTGACTGGGTTCACATGTGGTTAAAACATACAAAATGACACCCAAAAACTACAAAGACTATTTCCATATTGACCCTCTCAGGTGTCTACCATTTCACTGTTGACCTTTTGACCATATCAACCATGTGCATGTCGACCATATGGCGTCGAACTAGTGATTGTCGACCTAATGTTGGTCAACCTAAAGATCCACAGCCAGTGGCAACAGTCAATGGCAGATTTATAATGGGTGCACCCAATATATTGTTTACTTACATCTATGTCATCTCTGTAATGTGTCTGCCAGTGGCATGATACTACAGAGTAGTAGATGTTACAGAGAGAATGGTGTGGTAACTTTTCCTGTAATTTGCCAATGTGGCGCAGAAAAGTCCATGGGAACAAGGCATGGGAGACCTGTTGCTGGAGTCCTGTGCATGTCTAGTAGAGTCTGGCTCAAAGCCAGAGTCTACTGCACTGCCAGATAGGAGGGGGCCTGCACATGGGCCCTCTGGACTTTTCCCAAAATGGGTCCTCCCTTAGTAAGGACAACCAACCATGCTTATAGTGTTATTACAGAGGTAATAGATTATTATTATTTATTATTATAATAATAATAATAATAATAATAATAATAATTATTATTATTATTATTATTATTATCAAATATAATTAATATTGTTCTTACCAGGTGGACTATGGGTCCTAGGACCATGGCACTTGGAAAAGCAGGCAACTAGGTCTCGCTAGTACCTATACTCCACTAGCAAAAAATATATTAAAATAAAGACACACACACTAGAATTTTTTTTAAATTAAATACAGTAAATATACCATGGCAACCCTCATTTACTTATTTATTACTCATAGAAAGATAGATATCTAGTCCTCTTAAATCCAAAGTAGCATTCCCTGGAGCTTGGCAAAACAAAAACAGAATGCTACTGCTCCTAGTGGAGTTCCGGTGCTAATGATAGGTCTTTCCACAAAGGAATGAATGAGGCCATGCTGATTGGTCTGAGCCTGGGAACTGCTGCTGTGTATATGTTAGTTAATTTGCTGTATATTTGTACATTATTAATGTACTGTGTGTAGAACCTGTGTATAAGTGGTTGAAAGAAAATCAGTATGTACTATGTATATGATGTTTAGTCTCAGTTGGATGTCTGAATATGAGCAGAGGGTAAACTGGAAGATAACTTTATGAGGTTCATTAATTAGATTAGTTATTTAAAGTCATTGCCATATTTTCCTTCCTATTACCCCCTCCTTATACATGTATATAAAAAATATATTACATACATTCATGCAAAATGCAAAGAAAAATGTGAAAAAAATGTGTGCATGTACAGCAATGAAACACAGAGCACTGTGGAAACCTTTAGAAAATAATGCTGGCATATGGACAACATGCTCCATATTAGAAAGGGAATTAAAAAAAAGAGACATTTCCTGGGCATAAAGACTTTGAAGTGTTCTATTTTAATAATGTGAAAAGGTAAGGCAGTTTGGATATCCTGTACAGCATACTAGTTGAAATAATGTGCGGTTAAGGGATACACAAATACAATACACATACTCAAATAATCATAAACCTTTGTAAAACAGAAAATAAGTTAGAGCAGTGGTTCCCAAATTGTGTGCCTAGACACCTTGGGGTGCCATGAGGCTCTTACAGGGGTGCCTCGGGTTGGTGGTCCAGGACCAAATCAAATTATTTATGGTCAAAGTGATAGTCAAAACCAGTGCAAAAATAACAAAACATGTGGACAATGAGAAGCACAACTGTACACCACAATATAAATGAACCTAAGGATGATAGGCATGAACAATTTACTCCCCCCAAAAAAATGTATTAATAAAAAACATTTATCTTAAGGGTGCTGTGAAAACAATGCTGATACACTAGGGCGCAGTGATCCAAGAAAGTTTGGGAACCACTGATTTAGATTAAAGGTAACATGACAACATATAGTATCATTCAGGGCCGGCTTCAGGCCTTCTAGCTCCCTGAGATAGAAAACTTGGAGCGCGCACACTCCTGGGAAACTGGATGTGGCCTCGCAATTTTATATTATGATATGAAACCATAATATATATATATATATATATATATAATCACACTCCCCTCTTCACACACCCGAGAACACACTTAACAGCCTTACACATAATGCCAACAGTAGTGCTCCTTACACATAATGTGCCCAGTATAGTGCCAGATACACATACTATCCCCAATAGTGCCAGATACACATATGCCCCCAGTAGTGCTGCTCAACACCACTAGGCTCTGCTGCTGCCGCTGTGTCCAACGGGAGGAAATCATAACATGGGCCTCTCCTGCCCCTCAGTCCAGTCTCTCATGTTCGGTGGGGGCCATCTCAAATCAGGCACAGGTTTGTGAGCCAATCAAAGCTCATGGTCCAGCAGCCAATCAGGATCCACCACTGATGAACCAGTGACTGATTTGAGATGTCGGATGGCCGCCCCTTAGGAGTTTGGCACCCTGTATAGCCACTTCTAAAGAGCCAGCCCTGGCAGCAATACAGGAACCTGTCTCCTATGTGGGAGGGGGTAGCCTAAACATCAGCAGTGCTAATCAATGCCTAGCTTGTCACAGTCATGCCCCAAGTAATAGCATCCATGCTACTGTGTCCTGATTCTAACTTTAGGGATGTTGGGAGGTATAGCTGTGCAAAGAACAAAACAATGCTTGCTGTAAACATCAGCTTGCTTTGTGTTTAAATATGGCGTTAAAATGAGGGAGCAGCAAAATTCTCAGCTCCTAATAAAATTATTAGCTTTTACTGGTAAGCCATTACCTGTTCTAGGAGGGTGCAAGTGTTCCAAATACAAAGCTAATTTCCATTTAGTTGGACAGCACAGTACTCGTCGGTACATGCAAATTGTACATGGGCTAGATGAGTAGTGGATAATACTGTGCATTGCCTCTCAGAGACCATGGCGTGGGGGAAGTTGTTCCAAGACAAAGTTGCATGTCAGACAGCATTTCATTACCACCACCCTGTTTGCCGCCAAACGTGTCCTGGCATGTGACTCAGTAGCAGTGTGAACTGGATAGAACACTGTGCGATTGCGGGCAGGGATGGCATCAGCGTGTGACGTCACATGCAGGTGCCGCACAGCACACATATAATCTTTAAACCCTGGCCTGCCCACAACACTCCCCCATCATCACGGCCACTGCTAGGAGGCAGGGCCATCAGGAGGACAACTGTTATCAGGAACCTGGCTCCAATATGGCGGTGCCCATTATGGGTGGCGGCCGCATGTGTGGAACCATCTACAGGATTTAGGCATGAAATTTTTGCAGTCAGAATCCCAACAATCAGAATACCAACAGCTGGATCCTGATGAATTTTGACATCTAACCCATCCCTAACCGTAACCTCTGCCTCCTGAAGCCTTACCTTAACCGTCCCCTCCCACAGCCTAATCTTAACTATCCTCACCCCTAAGGCCTATCCCTAACCTTCCCCCTAGTGACTAACCCTAACACCAAGGCCAGTACTTACCTTCAAAATCCACTGGGATGCTGACCATTGGGATCCTTCTGTAGGGATTTCGACTGGGTTGGTATTGAAATCCCGGCAGTCACTATCCTGACTGTCAGAATGCTGGCAGCAGCTTCCCGATAGTCAAAATCCCAACAGATCCCAAAAGTATTTTAACCCTAACCCACCCCTCCCACAGCCTAACCCCAACAACCCTCCCAAAGCCTAACCCTAACCACTCACCCCCACCCTGCAGCATAACCCAAATCCTCCGCTAATGCCTAACCCCTGATCATCACACCAGTACTTGCCATTGGGATCTGTTGGGATTCTGACCAGGGCCGGATTAACAATGGGGCACATGAAGCTGCAGCTCCAGGCCTCCCATTGAAAATAGGCCCACAGGATCCCTTAAAGTGCTGCCAGTGTTAACAGTAGCAAAAAATCCTGTCACCACCAACAGCTCAGCTCATTTACCTCCCAACTCCGAACCAGCTTGCTGAAGTCCCGACCACCCCACGTCCTTTTTGAAAGGATTCTTCTCCTCCGGTTAAAACTACCTACAGGAAATTACACCTAATGCTCCCTTAGTTGAGAACTTTCATTAAAATTGCAAATTGCTATTTGTGAATTCAACTAACCATACAGGTTAAATCCTTACGAGACTGCATCAATGATAATATTCTAATTGGGAGTGATCCAAATATACACAGCTGCAGTCACAAACAAAGTTTTTATGGACAGATAATTTTTCATTGCTTTTTTTTTTTTTTTTGGTATATACACAACTATACATGATCCACCTCTCTGAGGAATTAATTATTAAGTATAATATACTGTTTTAATGTATTGTTTTTTAAAATATGTACTAAATGCAGTCATTATTAGTGTTTCTTTATATTAAAACAAATCATTTAAATTTAATAAATGGAGACATTTGAATTTTTGCCATACTGCTCCTTACAGTATAACAGCGCAGGGAGAAATCTCTGTGTGTGTGTGTGTGTGTGTGTGTGTGTGTGTGTGTGTGTGTGTGTCAGTAAGTTCTGGGGGCTAATTGGGATGGAAAACCAGCATGTGAAATTTATAGAAGCAGCCCTAATGGGGGTGAGGTCTGATGAGGGGGTGGGGTCTGCTAATGGGGTTGGGTCAGAATCCCTCCTCATAGGACCTGATTGTATGTAATTGGGCCTTCCATGCATCTTTTGCTGCAGTTGTGTCTGAGACCAGGGGCGGATTGGAAACTAAAAGTGGCCCTGTAAAATTTTGTAGAAGTTTCCCGACATGGGCTGCACAAGAGAAATATCATACTGTGTAGCCATGGCAGCATCACTGGAAGGCAGAGTTACTGTATGCAGAGATGGAATTACTGAATGAATGGGAACAATGCAGCGGACTGAGGGCCTAATTCAGACCTGATCGCTGCTGTGCGTTTTCGAATTAGGCCCTGAGTGCGGTGGGCTGTCTGTCACGTGATGGGTGGGGACACATAACAACAGACACAAAGCTGGCCACACAGACACGTCGGCCTAACAGGAATCTTCCAGATGAGCCCTATGGACAATCCACCCCATGTAAGTACTGTTGTCAGTAAGTGTAGTGTGTGTGTCAGTAAGTGTTGTGTGTGTCAGTAAGTTCATCTGTGTTGTGTCTATCTGTAAGAGGTTTCTGAGTCAGTAATTGTCTGTATCAGTAAGTGGTATTTCTGATAATAAGTGTATTTGTGTCAGTAAGTGGAATCTGTATCAGTGTGTCCGTGTCGGTGGGTCTTTGTCAGTAAGAGGTGTCTGTGTAGGTAAGTGTATCTGTGCAGATAATTGTGTGTGTCGGTAAGTGGTATCTGTGTAAGTAAGGGCTATATGTGTAGGTAAGTGTGTCTGTGTCAGTAAGTGATGTCTGTAAGTTAGTGGTATCTATGTCAGTAAGTGGTATCTGTGTCAGTAAGATGTATCAGTAAGTGGTATCCGTTAGCGGGTGTGTTTATGTCAGTAAACTGTATCTGTGTCAGTAAGATGTGTCTGTGTAGGTAAGTAGTGTGTCAGTAAGTTGTGTGTTTGTGTCAGTGTTTGTCAGTAATGTGTGTCAGTAAGTGTATCAATGTGTTTGTGTCAGTAAGTGGAATCTGTGTCAGTATAGGATGTCTATGTTGGTAAGAGGTGTCTGTGTCAGTAAATCTGTCCGAGGAGCTATCAGTTCCCTGTCTGCTCTATTTTGCCCTCATTTCTGCTCCCCTTTTTGGTCTGCTCTGTTATGCCTCTGTATCTGCTCGACATTCCTTCTGCTATGTTTTTCTCTGTCTCTGCTACCCTTTCCCCATCTGCTCTGTATTGCACTCATCTTTTCTAATCTTTTCAAATCTGCTGTTTTGCTACATCATTGCATGTTGATACAGCACTCTTTGTCATATTGCAGTCACTGCGATACTCTCTGTTTCGTATGGCGGTCACTGGGATGCTCTCTGTGTCATATGGCGGTCATTGATACTTTGAATTATACGGTGGTCACAATTTTTTTCTCCACAATTAAGTTGATGAAGTTAGCCACTAGCTATGACATCCATGAAGATAGCCACTCTGATGACACAGACCACACCCACACCACACTGGTTTGACCCTCACATCACTAGTCCTGCTGAGGCACACAATAGGCCCTTCAAAATTTTCAACTCCAGATCCAGGTGGACCTTCATCTGGTACTGATGCTGACTATTGGGATTCCTGTCAGATTTGAAAGCCTTTGTGGATCCGGTTTGGGGTTTTAGAAGCTGGCTGGACTGTTTCTTTAAACAAGAGTCGAGCAGGATGAATAATAGTCTTTTTCATAGGTTTATTCAAAAAAATAAAAATCACCCTGCGCAGCAGGCGTAAGACAGAGTGGGTTATCCAGGAGAATGAGCCCTTAGGCAGTCACTACCATGATCCGATTGAAAGAATCACTCCGGGAGGGTTGGTAACTGTGGAGATCTCAAGCAATGAGAGTTTTTAGGCAGTCTTTGACGCATTCGCTGAGGTGGACAAGCTGGGTTGGCTGATGCTGCAGGGAGACCGGGCTTGTATCGCTGGAATGGTCAGACAACTGTGACTGAGACTGGACCTGAGAATGAGAAAGCACTGGACAGTTACTGACTGCAGAAAACTCCCTCTATGCTGCAAAAGCAACGCTCAAGAGTACAGAGTTGCCACACTGCTTCTGTGTGAGCAGAGACGTTGCACCGACACCTGCACAGCCAAAACTGATCAATTTAATACCTGCTGATTGATGCTGATTGGCCTGAGACCATCAACAGTCTCCACAGCAGCTGATTGGCCTCCCCAGTCACATGACCAAAATCCAAGATGGCGGAGTCCATGTACCAATTCCTCAGCACTCCTGTAACCAGCCCTGCCCATATGCCTGTTCCTGTGAGTTCCTAACAGCCTGCCAGCCCCCAGGGCCCACTGCCAGTAGCCCGCCCCTTTCCCGTAATGACCCTGCCATAAGGACTGGATGGGTAAATCACTGGTCCCTGGAGTGTGACAATTCCACTATCTGTATTCTGACTGTGGGGGTTTTTCAGAGTTGTTAGCAATCCCAAAAAGTTAGCAAGTGGGCAAAACCAAAATTTTTGTTTTGGTAACAACACTAAATAATCCCCTGTATTTCAAATCAAAAGAAGGCTTGGTAAACAAGCCAATCCCTGGCAGAATGCGCGTCTAAGCAGGAGGTCCAGGTCCTGTGCACAGGACTCAGGACAGAAGGTACAAAGTATTTGATAAGCACACCATTTGCTTGCCAACTGTATGTACTTACAGTATACTAACATTGTCATCTAAACTATGGACCTAATTCAGACCTGATCGCAGCAGCAAATTTGTTTCAATAATAGGAAAAAACCATGTGCACTGCAGGGGGGGCAGATATAATACGTGCAGAGAGAGTTAGATTTGGGTGGGTTATTTTGTTTCTGTGCAGGGTAAATACTGGCTGCTTTATTTTTACATTGCAATTTAGATTTAAGTTTGAACACACCCCGCACAAATCTCTCTCTGCTTGTGTTATATTTGCCCCCCTGCAGTGCACATTATTTTGCCCATTAGAGAACAAATTTGCTGCTGCAATTAGGTCTAAATTAGGCCCCAGGAGCGAATTGGGTCACCGGGGTATCATGCTAGTTTCCGGTGAGCCGGTCTCATATACATCTCAGTCGGGCCGGCTCATACTGCTGGGCTGGCTGGGCTGGCTGCAGCCGCACACTTACTGGTGCTGCTAACTGGAAGCTGTAGAGGCTTCAGTGTAGCTCCTGTGGTTCCTGGGAGGCGGGGTTACATGGGCTCAGCAGGAGCAGGGCTACACGGGCACTGGCTCATCATTGCTGCTGCTGTCAGAGGGAGGGGAGAAGTGCCTGAAGTGGCTGCAAAGCCGGGGGCAGGACCAGCCAGTGAGAATGCTCCATGTTTGTAAGGTACTGTAAGAGAGAATGTATGGAAACCAGTGGCGTAACTACTGCCCCCGCAGTCCTCGCGGTGGCTTGGGGGCGAGGGGCTGCGGGGGCGCCACTGATTTAGAACAGATTGACATGCGGACGAGCGTCCGCATATCAATCTGCGATCTCCTCTCCCTCCCTGCGGTGCCTGCTCCCCCGGCCCCCCCCCTATGTGTTGGAGGGACACGAGCGCATCGCGCGTCTCTCCTGTGTCCCTCCTGGCTCTCCCCCGGCTGGTCTAAGGAAGCAAGTGCCGTTCGTGAGCTCTGATTGGCTCACGAACGGCACTTCCTTTATTAGACCAGCCGGGGGAGAGCCAGGAGGGACACAGGAGAGACGCGCGATGCGCTCGTGTCCCTCCAACACATAGGGGGGTCCGGGGGAGCAGGCACTGGGGACATATACCTGGCACTGGGGGGGCAGATCTGGCACTGGGGACATATACCTGGCACTGGGGGGGCATATACCCGGCACTTAGGGCATGTACCTGGCACTGGGGGCATATACCTGGCACTGGGGGGGCATATACCCGGCACTGGGGGCATGTACCTGGCACTGGGGACATGTACCTGGCACTGGGGGCATATACCCGGCACTGGGGGGGCATATACCTGGCACTGGGGGGGCATATACCCGGCACTGGAGGCATATACCTGGCACTGGGGGGGAAGCAGGCACTGGGGGGGAATATCTGGCACTGGGGGCATGTACCTGGCACTGGGGGCATATACCCAGTACTGGGGGGGCATATTCCCGGCACTGGGGGCATATACCTGGCACTGGGGGGGCATATACCTGGCACTGGGGGCATATACCTGGCACTGGGGGGGAAGCAGGCACTGGGGGGGAATATCTGGCACTGGGGGCATATACCTGGCACTGGGGGCATATAACTGGCACTGGGGGGCATGTACCTGGCACTGGGGGCATATACCTGGCACTGGGGGCATATACCTGGCACTGGGGGGAATATCTAGCACTGTGGGAGAATATCTGGCACTGGGGGGGCATATACCTGGCACTGGGGGCATATACCTGGCACTGGGGGGGGCATATACCTGGCACTGGGGGAATATACCTGGCACTGGGGGGGCATATACCCGGCACTGGGGGCATATACCCGGGACTGGGGGGCATATACCTGGCACTGGGGGGGAAGCAGGCACTGGGAGGGAATATCTGGCACTGGGGGCATATGCCTGGCACTGTGGGGGAATATCTGGCACTGGGGGCATATACCTGGCACTGGGGGGGGGAATATCTGGCACTGGGGGGGCATATACCTGGCACTGGGGGCATATACCTGGCACTGGAGGGGGGGATATCTGGCCCTGGGGGCATATACCTGGCACTGGGGGGGAATATCTGGCACTGGGGGGGAAGCAGGCACTGTGGGGGAATATCTGGCACTGGGGGGGGGCATATACCTGGCACTGTCGGGGAATATCTGGCACTGGGTGCATATACCTGGCACTGTGGGGGAATATCTGGCACTGGGTGCATATACCTGGCACTGTGGGGGAATATCTGGCACTGGGAGCATATGTGGCACTGGGAGCACGGCCCTAGCAACAAGCACTACCCCCAAGCAACGAGCATGACACCCAGTGCATGAAACCCCTGGCAACGAGCATGACATCCTGGCACCGTGCATGGAACCAAGAGCATGAAACCCCTGGCAACGAGCAGGTAATTTAAAAGTAATTGGAAGCCTTACTGTAGAACTTAATGTGTAATGGGCATTACGGTGTGTGGCATAATGTATCACGGACATTGCAGTGTGTGTCATAATGTATCTGGCATTACGGTGTGTTGTATACTATGTCACGGGCATTGTGGTATGTGGTATAATGTCTCAGGATCATTGTGGTGTGTGTCATACTGTGTCACAGACATTGTATGTGCTATAATGTATCAGGGGCATTGCAGTGTGTAGCATAATGTATAACGGGCATTGCGATTCCTGTCATAATGTGTCACAGGCATTACGGTGTGTGGCATAATGTGTCGGGGGCATTACGGTGTGTGGCATAATGTGTCGGGGGCATTACGGTGTGTGGCATAATGTGTAGGGGGCATTACGGTGTGTGGCATAATGTGTCGGGGGCATTACGGTGTGTGGCATAATGTGTCGGGGGCATTACGGTGTGTGGCATAATGTGTCGGGGGCATTACGGTGTGTGCATATTGTGTCATGTGCATTATTGTCAGTGATCGGTCAGTGAACAGCCGCCCGGGACTCACATTTAGAAGATGAGCGGGTCCCACAGGACGCGCTCATCTGAATATGTGTTTGCATGTGTTAAGCCTGTCAGCGGAATGCAGGAGGTGACTGGCTGTTTCCTCGGCCAATCACCTCCTGTAGTCTCCATCCAATCACAGCCTGCAGCATCTCCCGCTTTGAATCCTGCTCCCCGCCAGCACATGAATCTGTGCTGCAGGGCTGACAGACTGGCCCCGCTCATCCGGCTCCACTGCCGCTCTGCCGCCAGCACCCTCCTCTGCGACTGGGAGTACAGCTCCGGATCTGCCCGCCGCCACCCCCCTACCCGGGACCCGCTCAACGCCCCACCGAGACCCGACAACTACCTTCCAGCAGGAGCCGGCCGGGCTGCGCAGCTCCCGCTGTAGGTAAGCAGTAGACAGTGCTGCATCGCCCCGCTTCACCTGGAGTAGCTGGTGCAGATGCGGGATGTCCGGGGGCTGCAAGCTCCGTGTGTGCAATGTGAGGCCGCTCAGAGTGTCAGGGCCTCACTGACACCATTTTTCTGACAGCACAGTGCAGTGAGTGCACTGGCACAAGTAGCCAGCCGGCGCCGCAGCATGAAGGAGCTATCTGTGAAATCGCAAGCAGAGGCTGGCAAGAAGGAGCTCCTCCGATCGCTTCCCCTGACGGGCTGGCCACTGCTAAATATACCAGTAATCAGTACAACTGTGCAGTGACACTGACTTTCCCATTGCACCTGGGGCTCCACTACTTTGACACAGTTGGAACTGATTATCGGTATATTTAGCAGTGGCCAGCCCGTCAGGGGAAGCGATTGGACGAGCTCCTTCTTGCCAGAGAACAGCCTCTGCTTGCGATTTCACATAGAGCTCCTCCAGGCTGCGGCTACTACAGGCGCAGGCTGGCTACTTGTGCCAGTGCACTCACTGCACTGTGCTGTCAGAAAAAATGGTGAGTGTCAGTGAGTTGCTGCTGGGGGCGGAACCACTTGTGTCAAACGGCCCCTTCGTGCAACTGGAGGTGATAAGTGAGTGGTTACTGCAATGTGCCTCAGTGCTCTACCAGGCGCATTGTGTATAATAACGTGCTCTACCAGGCGCATTGTGTATAATAACGTGTTCTACCTGGCGCAATGTGTATAATAACGTGTTCTACCTGGCGCAATGTGTATGATAACGTGCTCTACCTGGCGCAATGTGTATGATAACGTGTTCTACCTGGCGCAATGTGTATGATAACGTGTTCTACCTGGCGCAATGTGTATGATAATGTGTTCTACCTGGCGCAATGTGTATGATAACGTGCTCTACCTGGTGCAATGTGTATAATAACGTGCTCTACCAGGCGCAATGTGTATGATAACGTGCTCTACCTAGTGCAATGTGTATAATAACGTGCTCTACCAGGCGCATTGTGTATAATAACGTGTTCTACCTAGTGCAATGTGTATTATAACGTGCTCTACCAGGCGCATTGTGTTTAATAACGTGTTCTACCTGGCGTAATGTGTATGATAATGTGCTCTACCAGGCGCATTGTGTATAATAACGTGTTCTACCTGGCGCAATGTGGCTGATAACATGCTCTACCAGGCGCATTGTGTATAATAACGTGCTCTACCAGGCGCATTGTGTATAATAACGTGTTCTACCTGACGCAATGTGTATGATAACTTGCTCTACCTAGCGGCAATGTGTATGATAACTTGCTCTACCTAGCGGCAATGTGTATGATAACATGCTCTACCTGATGCAATGTGTATGATAACTTGCTCTACCTAGCGGCAATGTGTATGATAACATGCTCTACCTGGCGCAATGTGTATGATAACGTGCTCTACCTGGCGCAGTGTGTATAACGTGTTCTACCTGGCGCACTGTGTATGATAACGTGCTCTACCTAGCGGCAATGTGTATGATAACGTGCTCTACCTGGTGCAAAGTGTATGACGTGCTGTACCTGGTGCAAAGTGTATGACGTGCTGTACCTGGTGCAAAGTGTATGACATGCTGTACCTGGTGCAAAGTGTATGACGTGATCTACCTGGATCAGTGTGCATAGGAGGTTCTACCTGGTGCAATGTGTATAAGCGCCACTACTGTGTGGTGTAATGTGAATTGACACTATTATGTGGTCACGCCCCTTCCCTATGAAGCCACGCCCCTAATATTTTGCAACGCGCCAACGGCGCGCACTACCTGTTCTTTATGGTCTAAGTGGTCTAACACCAATTCACTTTCTGCCTAAGGGCACCAAAATGTCTAGTTACAGCTCTGGTGCAGGGTGTCCTGCATGCTACACAGCCCAGCAGCATTGTCACCCCATCCCCCCCATCTTGCAACACTTTTGTAGTGTCCAAACAAGATTAAAATTAATAAGAACCTTCATTCCGATGGGACCCAGAAAAAGACCGGTAGGACCCCAATTTTTAAAAGTGAAGGGTCCCTGGGACCCACTTTTTTTTTGGCTCAGCGCGATCACTGATTGTGTGTGGAATAACGTCTAAGGGCCATTGCAGTATGTGGAATAATGTATACTGGGCATTACTATAAGGAGGAAAAATGACAAATAATGTAAGGGGCATGAATCAGGATTATTTTTCTTTCCTGTGGTGGCCAACGTCTGGGCGTGCAGGTTGCAAAACTGGGGTATAAGGTAGTCTTTTCCTGCAATGCCACGCCCTCCACGCAAAACCACGCCCATTTCGACAAAGCCACACCCCCTTTTTGCCAGCGGCGCGCACATTTTTCTACCTTTGCTAGTGCCAATTACGGGGTGCATGGGGGGGGGGGGGGGCGCCAAAGGATTTTTTGGCTCGGGGGAGAAAAATTTCTAGTTACGCCACTGATGGAAACATGTGTGTCTATGCAGGGGCGTAGCTATACCAGTGGGGGCCCCACAGTGCAATTCCCATGAGGCGCCACTGGCTAGCTGCTCAGACCACCCACACCACCCCGGATTACTCACAAACACTGAATCCCCCCCACTCCGGATTAATCACAAACACTGAATCCCCACCACCACCCCGTGGACTGCCCATGGAGACCCCCCCCGTGTACTGACCAATGACCCCACCCCTAGTGTCAGCAGACAGGCACTCGCCATTGGTGGCCTGTTGCATGTTTTTTATTTCTCAGTGGTGGGCTACTCTGCTCTCCGTCCCAGCCGGCTCCATCTTGCCTGTCCTTACTGACACTGGGAGGCGGCATGGCCATGGTCTGGATGTCCCTGCAGGCTCAGCCACGCCTCCTCCCAGCATCAGTTAAGACTCAGGAGAGGAGGACTTGGAGCCGGCCACCAGAGGAGATGTGGCTGCAGTACAGCAGCACTCTGCTGAGAAAATAAAAACAGCCAACAGGGCTTGGTAACTAGGTGCAGGAGGTGGGCTGGGCCCCTGAGAGGGCTTGGACCCCATAGCAGCCGCACCTCTTGCACCTATTGTAGCTACACCCTTGTGTCTATGTGCTGTTTCTGTATGTGACCTTTATGTGAACTTGTGTGTGTTTGTGTGTGTTTGTGTGTGCCCCCCTCTGCTGAGTCGGTCAACACTGGCTTAAGCGAACCGGAAGCACCTGGCTCACTGTATCTGTGTTCGGTATCACCTCCCTCCATGTCTCTATGGATTGGGTCCTGCTGTTGCTTAGGGCTGCTGAAAGAGGGGGAGTGTGCTGCTGTAAGAGACAGAGGAACGGGACATGGGGTTTCCCGACACACCCACTCCATCCTAATGATCCCTTGCGTGTACCTGGCTGACATAAATTTACAGCCCACAGTGACCACCCGTTTTCCAGCGCAAGTCATGTGGTGCGCTGCACTGCTCTACAATGTATTCACATGGCCAGGACCTGCGCAATGAATTTTTTCATTTTTCTGTAAGTGTCACTGTCCCTTTGTCCCCATTATTCTGTAGGGGTCACTGTCCCTACGTCCACATTGTTCTGTAAGTGTCAGTGTCCCTTCGTCCCCATTGTTCTGTGTCCCTGTCACTGTGTCCTCATTTTTGTGTAAGTGTCACTGTCCCTGTGTCCCCATTGTTCTTTGTCACTGTCCCTGTGTCACTATTGTTCTATGTAACTGTCCCTGTTTCCCATTGTTCTGTCTTTTATCGGATGCTTTTATCTATTTCCCGTTTCCATAGCATACTTAACACACGTCTCCTGTTTCTATATATGTTGCTCTCCCTTTGTCCTCTTGTCCTAAAAAGAGCCACTGCACCCCCCCCACCCCCATCCTGTGACTGTCCCACGGCCAGGCTGTCTTCCCCTGTCCTGTCCCCATCCTGTACGTGTTTCTGTTCTGTCACTGTAACTATGTCCCCCTATTCTATCATCTCCCTGTACCCACTGCCCTGTTTTTTTCTCTATGTGTCCCATTGGTGTGTATGTGTCAGGTTACCACTATCTTCCTCCCACATTAGCATATAGTCGCAGACGTAACTGCAGCAAAAGACGCAAGGAAGGCCGTAACTGTGTCAACTCCAAATCAGGCTCTATAAGGAGGGATCCCGCCCCCTTCAACAAACCCCACCCCCCCAACAGTCCACACCCTTATTAGTGCTGCTTCCATAAATTTCCTGGGCTGGCTTTTTATCCCAATTCGCCCGTCAGGCCCTATACCTTCTCTTGAGGATTTATTTTTGAAAAGTGTAGTGTTCCATACCTAAACTATATCTTTACTCCTATACCAACTCCCTGCAGAATCCTTCTGCTCTGGCACAGTCACCAATCCTTGCATAGCAATTCTCTTTCTAATTTCAAGTGGACTCTCATTGCGTAGGGGCGTGGACGCTTTCCCTGTACTGGATTCCCATCAGGGGGTGCAGCCTGGTCACAAGTGCCAAAGTAGATCCCCTATACTGTATCTTTTTTCACTCATTACAGATCCCTCTCTGCAATCTCACCCACTCATTCACTGTTCATACACTTGAGTGGGCAGTAGAAATGGAGTAGGGACCTATTGAGTCTATCATACCCTGAACCACTTTTGAATATCCTTCCCAACACATCAGGGTTTACCCAAGGACAATAGATCTCTCAAATGCTATATATACATTTTTCGTAAATTAACTATCATATCATATCAGAGCTAACCTGTGCCTATTTTGGGTATCTTAATTGTTAAACTTATTTACTGCTGTTCAACATATATGACAAGGTCCCGCAATGAATCTAATTTTTTGTCCTTTTTTATAATACAGGTTGAGTATCCCATATCCAAATATTCCGAAATACGGAATATTCCGAAATACGGACTTTTTTGAGTGAGACTGAGGTAGTGAAAACTTTGTTTTCTGATGGCTCAATGTACACAAACTTTGTTTAATACACAAAGTTATTAAAAATATTGTATTAAATGACCTTCAGGCTGTGTGTATATGGTGTATATGAAACATACATTAATTGTGTTTATGTACACACACTTTGTTTAATGCCCAAAGTTATAAAAAATATTGGCTAAAATGACCTTCAGGCTGTGTGTATAAGGTGTATGTGTAACATAAATGCATTCTGTGCTTAGACTTAGGTCCCATCATCATGATCTCTCATTATGGTATGCATTTATTCCAAAATACGGAAAAATCCCATATCCAAAATACCTCTGGTCCAAAGCATTTTGGATAAGGGAGACTCAACCTGTATTGTCTAATTGTCTGTCTCACTATAAGTTAACTGTATATAATTTCTAAATGACCAACAAACACAGCCATACACAAAGTGATTAACATCTAATATTGAAAATCACTCACAACACTGGCTGTTATACATTTTAACATTTTTGCATAACTTGCATTTTTTTCTTACAACAACTGTATTGCCACGTTCTTTAACTATATACACTGCTATCACTGTGATATAGTAATATTACGGGTAAGATTTGACTTACTGTATGATTTAATGTGTGTACACCCTTTTTGCTCATCATTCACTATTTACTTGTATTTAACTGTGATATTTGTAATGCCTTTTTAGAAGTACTGTTGTTTTGTTTTGGTGGATGGAAGAAACATCCAAGTTTAACGTATATTAATAAAAGAATATATTAATAAAATCATGATTTAAAAAGCGTGCCCCAGCAAAAAGAGTCTCCTTTCTCACTTTCTCTCTAGCATGTATTCCAAATCAGTAGAGCCAGCTTCCTTTTAGTGGTGGTTTACTTGGGTTGCATTAGGTTTGAACTTCAGTGGTGTTGGTTTAGACCAGCTCTAAAGGGCCCTACACACTTGGCGATTTGGGCAATATTACCAACCAACGATATTATCGTTCGACGATTTTTCATCACTGATTTTTAGCATACACAACAATACACAATGATTGTGGGGACGCTCATCGTTCATCGTTGTTTCATACGCACTGAAAGATATGAACGATTTATCCTTAATCTTTGAACGATATGATTCATATATTTCAAAGATATCGCCAAGTACTGTGTAGGGCCCTTAAGACAGAGTTATAAAAGACAGTTTGATATCTCTCAGAATCTATTGCCATTGTTGTTAAATTAAATATGGCAATAACAAGTCAAGTTAGACAAGACAATAGCAAGTTAATTAACAAACAAATGAATGTAAAAAAATAAATATTTGAAATCAGTTATCTAAATGTAATTTGTATTTTACTTATTTTATTATAAAACAAGATAACAAAAGGTTTACCAAGATCTTACATATAATGATGGCTAAGGAAGGTGAAAAACCTATTTTTCTCCTAGAATCCTACATTTCTGCACACCTAGAAGCATAATCTACTGTATGGCTTTGAAGACTAGGATCCTCCCTCGCAAGGAAGCGGAAAATTACAGTTCTAAGAAAAAATCTGTACTTTTCATTTCCCCTTCGTGCATCAAAGTTAAAAATCAAATCATTCTCCACTGAATCAGGCGGTGGTGACAGCATGTGGATATCAGTGCCGTAATTAAAAAGTCATTCAACTCACTTGGTAAAATGTAATTTAAGCTGTAGTCACAGGTTGCTTTCTAGCAATCTATTTACCTTCCGATATCCCCAGGCAAACAGAGGAGAGTGTGAACTGATCAGGTTTTAGTTATCCTCATACATAACAAATTTCATTTCAAATTGTGACTTTAATAAATGGTGTTATTTATAACATAACAGCAAGATCTCACTGCTCTGTAGCCAGTAATATCCAAAATTCTAACTTCCACTGTGTAAAACTTTTCTTAGCTTGTTTTATCTAATAATTTTACATTAATCTTAAAATTGTCCAAAGAACTAGAAATGTGTGCCAACCTTCTCTTTTGGTTTTGGATCTGTATTAACTTTGTGTTTTGGTTTTGCCAAAACCGCCCTCACATGTTTGGTTTTGGATCTGTATTTTTTTTTTAAATTGATAAAAACTGCTAAAATCACATCATTTGGGCCTTTTTTTGTTCCTACAGTATTTTTAACCTTAATAACATAAATTTCCACTCATTTCCAGTCAATTTTGACCACTTCACAGCTCACAATATTGTTTTCATCCAGTTTAGGCCAAAGGCTGCAGTGAGCTGTCTGGTTACTAAGTGACAGAGCAGTGGCACAAACATATGGCAGTTGATAGCACATTTATGAAGCATTGCCACACAGCAGTGGCAGAAAAGAAAAGAGGTGCAAGATGATATTGTCCTTGAGCACTCCCATACATCCTTCTGTTGGATATTAAAAAAGACATGCACAGTTTAACAAACCAAGAACTTCAGCAACAGGGACTGACCCTTTTGTAACTGAAATGCTTGGTTGTTTGGGCCCCCACAAAACAAGTTGCCAATGGGCTTAAGGCACCTAAACAAATAGTGCTGTCAATGATCTCTACGCTGGCAAAATGTTATCATCAATAACATCCTCACTTTCACACTAATCAGTGTTTACATCATCCTCACATAGTACTAATTCATCCCCGCTGAAAGCCACAATTACAGATGTTTCTGTACTTTCATGTAACTGCTGGTAAAGGTCTTCCTCATGGAATTTGTAGTTCATTTCGATGAACATAATCTTTTCCACATTTTGAGGATGGGGCCTCTTACTCCAATTGCTGACAAGTGCTGAAAACACTTTCTGAGTACACACTGGAGGGTGGACAGCTTAACTAATGTAAAGCAAGTTCATGTAAGGAGCTCCAAATTGCCTTTTTTCCTTCCAGTACTCAAAGGGACTCTGTGACATGCCATTTTCTATGCTTTCTTTAAAATAACCATCCACTAGTAGGCCGGAAATCCTCCACGGCCACATGGTTAACCCACCCATGCCCGGCGCTATTTTTAGGAGACAATGGGCACTTGGCATCACTTTTAAATGGACACTGTCTCTAGGCGCCATATTTGAAATGTTCTAGACGGTAGGCGCCCTGTGTAAATGTGTTCCCGGTGCTGGGTGGGTTAAAAATATGTTTCTTCTTTTCATTGCTCTGCCACGGCCTGGACCCACTCCGATGGCCATGGCAGGGTAACGTTAACCCCCCCATGTTCTGGCATGTTGTGTGTGTGTGCCGCTGCCCCGGACCCTTTCTGGCGGCTGCGGTGAAGCAATGGGGCTGAGCACTGCCTGCAGGGGGACCGGGCTAGCCAAATCCTTGTACAGCAGCAGGTGGAGACAGAGCACAGAGCGTGTTACAGTCCGGCACTGAGGGAAGTAAGCAGCACAGGAACATGTAGAAGTTAACCCCTGCTGCAGCCGAAGCCCAGACCCAGAGCAGCTGGGCTGTGAGCCGGCTCACAGAGCCACAATGTACGGCAAGGGGAGCCCATCGCTGAGTGCTGGGCAGTGTATAAAAACAGAGTCTAACCTGTATAACCATTATTTAAGATGTGCTTGTATGTTAAAGAAACAACTTAACAGATCCCCAGCCGCAGTGCTTTAGAGCCTAAAGCAGTGCACAGGCTCAGTGTAAGGATGTGTAAAGAGTATTATTTATGTTTAAATGTATTTAATATAAAAATGCACTTGCTTGGTTGTGCTTGTGTCCCAAGGGGAATCCAGAGCTTTTGTGTAGGCTGCTGGACTTCCCCAGCCCTCTTCGACAAAAACGGAAAGTCTTCCCATATAGCCTCAAAGCTGGGAGTTGTATAGGGAGGCAGAGGAAAGAGTTAGCTTGGCTCCCCATCAGTGAGCAGGAGATCCTGCCAGGGGAACTGGGATGCCCATCTCTTATGGTCTATTTCAGGCGGGTGGTCTTGTTTGCCTGCGGCCGGGCTTCCAATGACCAGCATACCGGCGCCGGAATCTTGACCCCCGGCATACAGACATCTTCTCTCCCTCTTGGGAGTCCTCGACCCCCCACCGTGCCCGCACGGGGCTCATTTGCGCTCACCCTGCTGTCGGTATGCCGGCGGTCGGGATCCTCAAGAGATGGGCATCCCAGTTCCCCTGGCAGGATCTTCTGCTCACTGATGGTGATCCCTATGGAGCTCCAGGAAAGCAGTTAGCTAATTAGGAAGCTAACTCTTTCCTCTGCCTCCCTATACAACTCCCAGCTTGGAGGCTATTTGGGAAGACTTTCTGTTTTTGTGGAAGAGGGCTGGGGAAGTCCAGCAGCCTACACAAAAGCTCTGGACTCCCCTTGGGACACAAGCACAACCAAGTAAGTGTATTTTTATATTAAATACATTTAAACATTAATCCAATTGTTTAGTCAATATCCATACCACAAAGTTGCTTAGTATTGACTAAACAATTGGAATTAATTTGTTTCTGATTGAGGCTAGTAATAGATACATTTGTTACCATCAATTAGTGTGACTCAGGGGGTAATCCCAGAAGCTACATGTTGGTAGACTGTAACAATCTGTGGATGTATCAAAACCACAGAATGGATGGAACACAGTATATATAGGATATAAGTTAGGATACAATAGGAATAATTCAATTCCTAATAAACCATTGAGTAGGAGATACCCAGCGCATTATATATTTAGTTTTTATCATATATATGTTGCATGTTGTTATGTCTATGTAAGTCATTTAAAGTTATAATAAAAGTAAAGTTTTAAATAATTATTTTTTCAAGAGTTCCCCAAACAATAGAGTTGTCTTTTCTTCTCCTCAATTCTAAAATGAAAATAATGAAAGCCAAAAACAAAAAGCCTAAAATTATAATTATTAAAAAATTGTTTTGTTTGTGCTGTACCCCAGTTTACTATACAATTTTTACTTTATTTTCATATGTACTGTGACACTGCCGGTCATACCGCAGTATAGTATTTCCTACTCATACACATATTGTGCGACGCTGTCGGGGAAGTCAACTGCAGTGTATAATTATTATTTTATACATTTCTGACTCATTTGTGCTACGCTGTTGAAGTCAACCGCAGTGTGTAATTATTATTATATACATTTCTGACTCATTTGCGCTACACTGTCGATGAAGTCAACCGCAGTGTGTAATTATTATTATATACATTTCTGACTCATTTGTGCTATGCTGTCAGTGAAGTCAACTGCAGTATGTAATTATTTATTATATATTTCTGACAAGTTTGTGGGTGACCCCAATTAACTTTGCGGTTAACCGCAGACTGCAAAGTTCCCATCATTGGTTATAATGGAGCTGCGCTGCACTATATTGTAACCAGTGCGCTCCTCCTGATTGACAGTGCAGTAGTGCACAGCCAATCAGGAGAGTACCATGACGTGGCGCTCCTTGATTGGCTGGCGGGACCTTCACTGACAGAAGTCACGGGGGGCCCCGCCAGTCGGGGAAAGGGGTTCCATGTGTAAACATTGAACCCCTTTAGTTGCGAGGTTTGGGTTGTCGGGTTTTTATTTTAAACAAGTACATGGATTACAAAGTTAAAGAAGAGGACAGAACGAAGCCGGATTGTTTGTAAGTATAATTTTTATTTACAGGTACCCCGTGGATTCTACGTGGACAAGGGGACCGAGGTGCTCCGTGTCAACATAGGTAAGTATGTGTGTGTGTAAGTGTGCATGTATGTCAATTAAAGTTATACTATCACAGTGTGTGTGTGTGTTGTGTATTTTTTTGTGTATTTTTTTGTAGTAGAACTACAGGTACCATTGGGCCCGTTACTTTCCCGCATGCTGGTACTTGTGGTTCTCCAGGTACCAGTTTGGGGGGAGGCTTGCTGGGACTTGTAGTTCTACTACAAAAACCAATATTCTTTCTTTTTACACAAAGGCTATCAGCCTCCCATCCACCGCCCACGGATGGGAGGACAGCCTCAGGCTTCACCCCTGGTCCTTGGGTTCCAGGAGGGGAAATCCCTTGATTTAAGGGGTCCCCACTCCTCCAGGGTACCCTGGCCAGGGGTGACTAGTTGGGGTGGTAATGCCACGGCCGCAAGGACCAGTATATCAGTGTCCCCTGGCTGTGGCATTATCTCACTGGCTAGTGGAGCCTGGTGCTGGTTTAAAAAATACGGGGGACCCCTACATCTATTGTACCCTATATTTTTTGAACCAGGACCGGATGCAGAGCCCGGTGCTGGTTGTTTAAATATGGGGGAACCCTACACAATTTTACCCCTGTATTTTTACAACCAGGACCGGCTCAAAGAGCCCGAGGCTGGTTACGCATAGGAGGGGGGACCCCACGCAATATTTTTTTTACATTTTAACGGAAAAAGACCCTTTCCCACAGATAAGCATGCATGGATATCACTGATCCGTGCATGACTATCCAAACACGCCATGAAAAAGCAGGTCTATTTTTTTACTTCTTTTTTTTACGATTTGAAAAAAAAAACCGACCGTATTGTATGAACAAACAGCCGCATTTGACCGATGATGTATTCAATCGTATTTCTGCCCACTGCCATGAAAACCATTATGAATAGCCCCAACACTGCTGAGATTTGTGCTTAGCAAATTCCCGTCTTCACACTTAGAAAAAAAAAACTCTCCAAAAATTGGGACTTTAGTAAATAAACCCCAAGGATTATTGAATGGGTAAGATCTTGGTTGCAGTATAGAAAACAGAAAGTTGTGGTAAATGGAGTGGATTCACAGGAGGAAAATATTACCAGTGGAGTACCGCAGGGATCTGTACTTGGTAATATCTGTACGCTTTTTAATACCTTTATTGGTGACATGAATGGCATTGAAGGGAAAGTATGCCTCTTTGCAGATGATACAAAGGTATGCAACAGGGTAGACACACCAGGAGGGGTAAAACAAATGATTGAGGATCTAGGTAGACGAGAGGAATGGTCAAGAGTCTGGCAATTACAGTTTAATGCAAAAAAAATCATGCACTTGGGTCTCAAAAAGCCAAAGGCTAAATATAGTATTAAAGGCACTATACTGCTATACTGGAAACTACTGAGGAGGAAAGGGATCTAGGAGTCACTATTTCAGACTTAAAGGCTGGTATGCAATGTAACAAAGCAATGAGGAAGGCAAGTGAGATGCTTGGCTGCATTGGGAAAGGAATCAGCATCAGAAAGAAAGAAGTAATAATCCCACTGTATAGGTCATTGGTACGGCCTCATCTAGAATACTGTGTTCAATTCTGGAGCCCATATCTTTAAAAGGATATTAATATATTAGAGACTGTACAAAGAAGGGCAACTAAAATGGTGCATGACCTACATCACAAAACATACACAGAAAGACTAAAAAAATCTCAATATGTATAGTTTGGAGCAGAGAAGGGAAAGGGGGGACATGATAGAAACTTTCAAATATATCACTGGTATTAACAAGGTCTAGGAGGGAAATATTCTCCAAATGAAGCGAAGCAATAGGACACGAGGACATGCACTGAGACTGGAGGGGGGTAGTGGGTGTTCAAGGGAAATTTGAGGAAAAATTACTTCACAGAAAGGGTAAAGGACAAGTGGATTGGCCTCCCATGAGAGGTGGTAGAGGCTAAGACAGTAGAGCAATTTAAACATGCATGTGATAGACCTAAGGATATCCTTACAAAGAAATAAGGATCTAATAAGGTTTGAGATAAAAAAATATGGTAAAAAAGGGGGGCAGACTAGATGGGCCAAGTGTTTCTTATCCGTCATAAAATTCTATGTTTCGCCAACAGTAGCTGTTGATATACGTTTTTTAATAGATCACAACACCCACCTCCTTCCTGTTATATTGGAGGAGGAAATACAATATTTATTTTTTCTGAAGAAAAATAGTCAGTGTGTGAAACCAAGATCTGGCTAATTATAATTGTGTCAGATCATTGTATAAATCTGTGTACTAGAACCTAGAAGCCATGTTCCACTACATTTATTCTTTGTTAGCGACTACTTAGACGTGTTATTGTGCAGGTGCAGATTCTGCACTGCATCAATGGCCGTAACAGGGATTAGTACCATACCAATAGGAGAGCAGGACTACTGATCAAAGAGCTCAAATGAATGATGATATCAAATAAAGTTTGCACTTCTTTTTGATCATACTGTACAGTAGTTTTGGCATTTTCCGTATGTATGTATGTATGTATTGTATGTATGTATGTATGTATGTATGTATGTATGTATGTATGTATTGTATGTATGTATGTATGTATGTATGTATGTATGTATGTATTGTATGTATGTATGTATGTATGTATCTAAAATAGGATTAATAACTTGCATACATTTCAACAATCAAAGACAACAAACTATACAAAGGAGTAATATATTCCTTCATAGTTTTTAGCAACAAGTGCAGCAAGGATAGGTTAGCAGTGTCTGATAGTTATTTATATTTACAGCATACCAGCAGCATTTACATCACTCAGGTTGTTCATAAAACAATTAGAGGAAGTCACTTGATTGCCCTGTCTTACAATTAACACGGGATGATTATTGCTAAATCCTATAAAACTTTATGACATGTACTTTTCACGCTTGTAAAATAAAATGCAGTAGAGACCAGTAATTTGAATAAAAGTGATGCTTGCCATAGCCGTTAGATGTAATTCTGGCTGGAAACTCTAAAGTGTAAGAGCATCTCACCAATGTGTAACTTTGCATATTTACTCATTTCAAATAAAGCAATATTTATCCCTTAACAAACTCCCTACATCAATTGGAAATAGTTTATGAAGTGAAGCATGTGTTGAGACTGAGAGGTGAAAAACATCATTATAGGTGCACCATGCAGGAGAGTAACTTGCAAACCACAAACCTATTAAGTATAAAAAAAAAGATTAAACTAGAGATGTGCGGTGGACACTTTTCGGGTTTTGTGTTTTGGTTTTGGATCCGGATCTCCGCTTGTGTTGTGGATCTGAATTGGTTCTAGAAGTTTTTTTTTGAAAAAAAACAAACATAAAAACATCTAAACAGCTACAATCACAGAATCTGAGGGTCATTTTGATCCTACGGTATTATTATCCTCAATAACATAAAATTTTCACTCATTTCCAGTCTATTCTGAACACCTCACACTATTGTTTTTAGGCCAAAAGGTTGCACCGAGGTCGCTGAAAGACTAAGCTAAGCATCACAAGTGGGTGGCACAAACAACTGGCCCATCTAGGAGTGGCACTGCAGTGGTAGACAGGATGGCAGTTTTAAAAAGTAGGCCCCAAAGAGCACATAATGCAAAGAAAAAAAGAGGTGCAAGATGGAATTGTCTTGGGTCCTCCCACCCACCCTTATGTAGTTTAAACAGGACATGCACAGTTTAATAAACCTATAATTTCACCGACAGGTGGTCCCCGTAGAAAAAGCTTGCCAAGTTCTCCGAATCATAGCTAGCTACACACATACCACCTCCTTCTTTGATGACTTTTCACATTATGAGAAGAGGCAAGAGGAAGAGAACAATGTCAAAAAGGTGATTAAAAATAAGAGAGGCACATTCAATCAGGAACAACACACAGGCTTTCACCTCCACTCCTATATTGGTGTGGAATGGAAAGGACTTCAAGCAAGCAAATATATAATTAATTACCACATTACTGGACAAACTGAAAAACTAGGGGCCAAAGACTCCAAATTTGTACCCCCTTCTCCATCTTCAGGGATTAAGATAATCTCAGATTTAATGCTGGGATGCAAATAAACTAGTGTATACCACAGGATCAAGATTAGATATTTTCCCCTCCACGGAGTCTGGAGACTTATTTTGTGAAAATCTCATGGGTTTCTTTATTTAAAAAAAATATTTTTATTGCATTTTTATTTACATATTTTGTGGCAGATGCCTTATTTTTGTTTTTCACAGCTCCCAGTTACACGCATGTGAGCATACCTGTGTGTCCCAGTTAAACGCATGTGAGCATACCTGTGTGTGCCAGTTACATGCATGTGAGCATACTTGTGTGCCTTGTTTATTTTTTTCATATTTCATTTTTAAATAAAGCAGCTCCTTAGATTGGGTCTAACACAAAATCTCAACAAAGATAATTTTCCCCGGGCTAAATACTTATTGATGTGAGGAGGTAGTCTGTGACCGATTAAAAAAGTTAAAGATTAATAAGTCACCTGGTCCCAATGGAATTCACCTGAGGGTTCTTATGGAGCTGCACGCTGAACTACCAAGACCTCTATTTTTGATCTTCATGGATTTGGGTAAATAGGGTATGGTTCCCAAAGACTGGCGTATAGCGGAGGTAGTGCCGATATTTAAAAAGGGGAGCAATGCTGAACAAGGTAATTATAGACCAGTTAGTCTTACATCTATAGTGGGTAAAGTATTGGAAGGTATTCTAAGGGACAGTACTCAAAAGTTCCTTGAAGCAAAGATGGTCATTAAAAGGAACCAACATGGATTTGTGAAGGACAGATCATGTCAGACCAACTTACTTAGCTTTTATGAAACAGTAAGTGCGAACCTGTATCAGGGTAAGGAGGTGGATATAATCTTTTTGGACTTTGCCAAAGCTTTCAACACTATACCACACATGCGTCTTATCTACAAGCTACAAGAAATAGGGCTAGGTAGCACAATATGCACTTGGGTCAGTAATTGGTTAGATAATAGGGAGCAGTGCGTTGTGGTCAATGGATCATTTTCAAATTGGACTAAAGTACTAAGTGGTGTGCCACAAGGGTCTGTACTTGGACCACTTTTGTTCAACATTTTCATCAAAGACCTAACAGTGGGTCTAGAGAGCATGGTATCAATTTTCGCAGACGATACCAAATTGTGTAAGGTTATAAATACGGAGGGGGATGCTCAGTCTCTTCAGAAAAGCTTAACTAAACTGGAAGCATGGGCAGCAAAATGGAGAATGAGATTCAACACAGACAAGTGTAAGGTAATGCACTGTGGGGGCAAGACCAAAAATAACACCTACATACTAAATGGGGTAATATTAGGGGATTCTGTACTGGAAAAAGACTTAGGGGTTCACATAGATAAAAAATTAAGCAGCAGTACCCAAAGTAGGAGTGCAGCAAAGAAGGCTAATAAGATATTAGCATGCATAAAATGGGGAATTGATGCAAGGGACGAGAGCATTATACTCCCATTATATAAATCACTAGTGAGGCATCATCTTGAATACTGTGTGTAATTTTGGGCACCATATTACAAAAAGGATATCCTGAAGCTAGAAAAGGTTCAGAGGCGGGCGACTAAACTAATCAAGGGCATGGAGACGCTGGAATACGAGGAAAGGCTTGCAAGGCTAGGCATGTTTACATTGGAAAAGAGGAGACTAAGAGGGGACATGATCAACATCTACAAATATATAAGGGGTCAATACACAGAGCTTGGGAGGGACCTGTTTTCAATAAGATCAGCACAGAGGACACGTGGTCACTCGCTTAGGTAAGAGGAGAGGAGTTTCCGCACATTGAGGTGAAAAGGATTTTCACAGTAAGGACAATACGTGTTTGGAATTCCCTGCCTGAGAGAGTAGCAACTGCGGACTCAGTCAACACCTTTAAGAATGGGTTAGATAAATTCCTATTGGATAAAGATATTCAGGGTTATGGTGCGTAGGCACGCATTATCGTTAATATAACTAGTCCTAACATAAAAATAACTAGTCCTATAATAAGACTGCATAGGAGTCCACAAATAGGCTGAACTCGATGGACAATTGTCTTTTTTCAACATTAGTTACTATGTTACTATGTTTTAGCAGCCCCTCCTGAGCCCCCACAGCAGCCCCGGATGGGTCAAGTTGAGTTTGGGTGGGTTCGGTACAGTACTAAGCAGGATTTTGCAATGATTTTTTTGTTCTTGAGCCCCTGCCCTAGTGGAGCTTACCACTCTACAGTCGAAAATCATTTCATACTATAAGTAGGACTGTGGGAGGAAGCAGTGTTAACCTCTGTGCCCACAGCATGCCTCAGCCTGGCAAGCCAGACATCTTCCTGGCTGTAAGCCACCATGAGAATCCATACTGTGCCTTATTCAGTCACTGTTTGTGCCTCACAGGAGCTCCTGGCCCATCTAGTGCTGTAGTTGCAATGGAAAGCTGATGCAATGCAAGATCACTGAAACTCTGTTCTTCTAACACCACAAGGTCTTGCGATAACCCTACGCAGCCCTTAGGAAAAGAACCCTGTACAACAAATGTGCATCTTCTAAATAAATAATCCCAAAGCATGGAACATCAATAATAAATCAAAATTAAGGTTGACTAATTGGAGCCATTAATTTGAGTGAGTCCCTAACATTAAATAATTGAGAAGATCCTCTCACTAATGCTCTGACAGAAAATCTAATTTACCTCTTCGGCAGTTGCACTGGATTATGAATCTGTCTCTTCTGAGTCACACCGACTTTGGACACAAATGTGGTCTCTACCCATTTTATAAAAAAACAGTTCATCAAAATAGCAATTTCCATTTCCACCTTTGCGGCTATGTTTTTACAGATCTGTTTGTGATGTTGAAGCTTGTTTCATATCTTCTCTAGGCTTTAATTTAAACCTAGGATCAAGTACAGCAACACCCCTGAAATTACACGGCATAGGCAGCATCCCTGGAGAATTACACAGCATATCAGACAGGCAACAGCACCTCTGGACTTAAACAGCAGTGGGGCAGCACCCAATATAGGTCAGCACCCCTGGAATGTTGTGACGAAGAAAAGAAGTGCAAGATGGAATTGTCCTTGCCCCCCCCCCCCTTATGTTGTATAACCAGGACATGCACACTTAAACAAACCAATCATTTCAGCAATAGGGTCTGCCACATGACTGTGGCTGAAATTATTGGTTTGTTTGGGCCCCCACCAATAACGAAGCAATTAATCTCTTCTTGCACTAACTGGCTCTTCAGTGGCAAGATGTCATCCTCATCCTCAGACCCCCCCCTTCATTGTTTACATCCTCATCCTCACAGAGAAATAATATTCAGACAAACCACATGTCTTAGGTGTCAGTGGTTTGCTTATGCTATTACCCAAAGTTTCTGAACTTGACAATGACTTATGATGAATGCGCTGCAGGTGACATATAAGGGAGGATGTTCTAGGTGGTTAATGTCCTTACCCCTACTTATTATGGATTGACAAAGGCAACAGATGGCTTGACACATGTTGTCCGGATTTGTGGAGAAATAATTCCACATCGAATGGGTGGCTTTTTTGGTATGTTGCCCAGTCATGACAATGTGATTTTTCATCCCATCGGCAACAACTGTCTCCACTGGTGCCTTATTCAAACAAACCACATCACCTCAGAATCCTCATTGTCAACTTGCAGAGGGCGTGCAAATGGTGGTAGGAGCCTCCTCTTCCCATACAGTGTTGTGAAGGTCAGGCCTAGACATCGCAACCACGGACAGTGCCAGCACCCCTGTATTTTCACAGCAACCCTGTAATTTTACAGCATACAAGACAGGGCCAGTGTACATTGATTTTCACTGCACCCCTGTATTTTACAGCATACAGGGCTAGTGAACCTTTAGTTTAACAAAAGCACCCTTGTATTTTTACAGCATACACGACCAGTGTACTTTTATTTTAACATCAGCAACCTCTGTATTTTTACACAATTCAGGACCAGTGTACTTTTATTTTACAACAGCATTTCTGTATTTTTACAGCATACAGGACCAGTGTACTTTTATTTTAACAACAGCACCCCTGTATTTTTTCAGCATACAGGACCAGTGTACTTTTATTTTAACAGAAGCACCCCTGTATTTTTACAGCATACAGGACCAATGTACTTTTATTTTAACAGCAGCACCCCAATATTTTTACAGCATACAGAACAGGACCAGTGTACTTTTATTTTAACAACAGCACCCCTGTATTTTTACAGCATGCAAGACAGGGCCAGTGTACATTTATTTTCACTGCACCCCAGAATTTTTACAGCATACAAGACAGGACCAGTGTACATTTATTTTCACTGCACCCCAGAATTTTTACAGCATACAAGACAGGGCCAGTGTACATTTATTTTAACAACAGCACTTCAGAATTTTTACAACCAGCACCCCTGTATTTTCATAGCATACAGGAGGACAGTGCCCCTGCCCCCTGTAGAACACAGTGACCGCCAGGACAGCAAAACCCATGTACAGCTGCAGCACCCCTAACAGCACATGAATCACCAGTGACAGCCAGGATAGCACCCCTATCAGCACATCAGCACAGGGACACCACAGTGACATGAATTGCACCCGTACAGAGCACACACTGACCCTACCTGATGCCACCACCCACAGAGAGACAGAGGTCTGTCTCCCTAACTCTCCAAGCCGAGAGTGAAAATGGCGGCGACGCACGGCTGTTTATATGGAATACAAATCCTGCGAGATTCCAACAGCGGGATGATGACTTTTGCCTCGTTTTGATTTCAAGTCTGGTGGGAGGTCCCGAGCCGGACTTGGATTCTGGCTTGGAACGTGATGTTCAGGGAGGTTCGGTTCTCTGAAAACCGACCCCACTCATCTCTAGTTTTAATCCATAGCAATCAGCATATTTATAATAAGCAGCATGCCAACATAGTAGCAATTATCTACACAGTAGTAATACAAAAGTTTTTCAATTCTATATAGCTGCTTTGTAAATAAGTACTCATTTGTTAAAAGTGGAGTGCACTACAGCACAGTCTCCAACAATATGGCTCCTTAAGGGATGCTTCAATCCCTTACCTAGATGACTGCTAATAGTGTTAGGGTTAGGCTGCGAAGAGGGGGTGGGGGGTAGGTTTAGGCACCCCTGGGGTGGCTTAGGGTTATGCTGCAGGGGAAGGAGGGTTAGGTTTAGGCTGCAGGGAAGGGGCTTAGGTTTAGGCACCACTGGGAAGGGTTAGGCTGGGAGTGGTTGTGAGGGATAGGTTTAGGCTGTGGGAAGGGAGAGTTAGTGTTAGGGGGGTATTGGGGTAAGGTATGTACACATACCTACTCCTTGTTATGATTTTCTTAATCGGGATGCTGATCTTCAGACCACCTGCATCCCGCACACCAGTAAAGCGTATCACACCACTGCTATACTGCTGTTCCAGAACCCTGCACTGCTACCTGAGACTTTATTTGCTGATGCTTAAACATACAGGAGGACACCAGGGCAGGTAAGGAGTGTTATGCAGGTATATATACTACATACTACATTAGTAAACAAACTCAATTAGGTTTTTATTTCTGACATTTCAATTAAAAAAATACACTTTTTTGGTCATTTTGGTAAAATTTGATTCGATGTATTAGAATCAGCAACAATACTTGTGCTGCTTTCCCTGTTAAGCCATGAGAAATGTGATGATACAAGTAATGGTCAGGCCAGTAGATTATTGAATGTATACATATGGTATTTCCTTTATGATTAATGGAGATAACAATTTTAGGATGTGCAGAAAATAGTTCACCTTAAAAAGAGAAACTAATACTTTATTTTAATGTAGTAAATAATATCTATTTTAATTTTGCTTTGTTAAATTAGTATATTAAGACAACTAGAATATGAGTATGCTGTTACAGTTTTCTCTGTAAAATAAAACAAAAACGTCTATTAGACAAAAGGCTCCATAATAATATACAGAAAGATATGCACAAGGAAAGAGTCATAGTGGGTTGATGTTTATATGGCACCGTACTCTCTAACAGTAAGATTGTTCCAAACACTGAGATAGGAAAATAAATGGAAAATATATAGATGTCTTGCATGGGTTCAGGCAGTGAAAGCTTTTATATAATTATGGGATCAACATAGCAAAGCTATTTGTAATTTTATTGGTAGTCTAAATTTGCAAAGAGATGGCATGGAGTACTTTTCTTGAAATCCAGATGAAGCAAACTGATTACACTGTAGAGGACATGAAATATCAATTTGTCCCAGTTATTACCCTACCAGCACGTATTTCAGGCTAGCCGTCTGGATTTGTTCAAAATAAATTAATTTATCATGTTTTCTTCCAGGGACACATTTTTCACATTTATATAGAAGACAGTTAGATAATGTAACAGTGAATTCAGTATGTTCAATCGCTCTTTATAGATTTGTGCATGAAAAGATTTAAACCAGTCTTACAAGGTTGATGTACAACTAGTGGTGACAAAACTTCTCATATAATCAACCAATGACAAGATACAATAGTGGAATTCTAACAAGGTTAATCTAAGAACACTCACATGTGAAAAATTATTTTATGAAATGCGGGAAATCTGTTTATCTTTAAATTTAAACAAATGTACTGACTAAAGGTCAATGTTTTTTCTTTGTATGGTGTTACTAAATAAACTTTGCTCCTACTGATTATTTTTTAGGTGAGTTTTAGCAGGAAAAGAAATATCTGGCACAAGATGTTTAAGCCATGGTTTGCAAGCAGCAGTTTTCATGGCAGGCTTGAAATAGCTTCACATAACTAGGAATTTTGCCCACCAAAAAAATCACCAAATTTGCTATCCAGTATGGTTATAATTTAAATTGCCAGTGAGGCAACAAAAAATACAATAAAACACTCCAAAAAGCCTGTGACTTTAATGAAATGTGGAGACTTTGAAATAATGGGGCCGATGTATTAAGCCTGGAGAAGTGATAAAGCAGTGATAACTGGAAACTGATAACGCCCCAGCCAATCAGCTCCTAACTGTCAATTTACATATTGGAGCTGAGTGGCTGGTGAGTTATCACCTTACACTTATCACTGCTTTATCACGTCTCCAGGCTTAATACATCTGTCCCATTTTTTGTTGTTTTTTTCTGATTGCTTAGGATTATGCTACTTACCAAAGCTTGAGAAGAGATAAAATTGTAAGAGTTAAAGTACTAGCCAATCAGCTTCTACCTTACATTTTACAAGATGTGTTTGAAAAATGACATTTACAGTAGGATCTGATTGGTTGGTAATTTATTTCACAATTTTATCTCTCTCCAAGCTTTGATAAATACCCCCGTAGTTGTGTGGTGAACTGTTGGTTCGTTGTGGCCAATTATTTGATTCCTGATTTCTGTGACTTCTAGCTGTTTAGTCTGATATATTTCTGTAAGTTTACAATTATATTTTTCATTTATTTATGTGTCTTATTTGTGTGTGACTGTTGTGTGATTGTAAGTATTTGTTAGGGATCCCCGCCACTGCTACTACTGGAAAACTAAATCTGGCCGCAATGTGTAGTTCACATTTGAAGAAATCTATGCCCCAATAACCAGCATCACCAGATATTATTGCAACAATCTATGGCTTGGAAGAGGCAGTGGACTGAATATGTGCAGCAATAAAACAGTCAGAGGGTCTGTGAAGAACTATAATACAACAAAGTTCTATGACTTCAACCGACAAATGAAGATTTCATGGACAGGAGAGCAGCAGCAAAACAGGAGGTGGTCTATAGCTCCAAATTAACTAGTCTCCTATGAGGAAAACCGCAAGCAGCGCCTTCCTCCGGAGATCCTGGAGGGTATCAATGTGTACGTTACATACTGCCCACTTTCACCACCTCAGTCTGTTGAGTAAACAAACATTTCACTGCAAGCATGTTTTACAAGTTTCTATTTTCTCTATTTTAATAAGAATAATACATATTAGTTTATTGATGCTATCCCCCTGACACATTAAGTATGCCATGACAAAAACATTGCTTGACTTCACAACAGGAGGAGAGAAAAAACCATATCAAATAATATGTAAGCTATTCATTGTTTACATTCACAGAATCTTTACAAAGCCAACAGCTGCCATACAGAATGCAACAGGATGAGCAGAATGAGAAGTGGTAGGTTAGTTTTCTAAGAATTAAATTTAGATGTCCAATACTGCTTGCTGCTTGTACTTGCTTCAAGTTCTACACCATCCAGCACAAACATAAACACCAAAGAAGTTCAGGTTACAGTGATATTCTCCATTGCTGTTATATTTATACGAATGTTTCTTTTTACAGGACTCTCATACCTCTATCTCTTCCGTGCTACACAACCTCCAGTGCTGCAATAGCCATTCTATGATCATGATGACTATGACATCCAAAATTTGGTATACAAACTATATACGACTCCTAGTAAAAGAAAGACAGTATGAGGAACAGCATGAGATTATGCCAACCACAAGTACCATCCATGCAGAATATTTATGGCACTTCATGGGAGTTTTAAATTTGTCAAAATAATTTTATGCTGGAACAAAGAGAACCCATGAGAAGCATCTGACAGATGAAGGGGTGTGAGCCATGTAGCCACATCCCATCACACACAAATCAGAATGCAAACTCCCTGACTGTACCCTGTGATAGACCAAGGCAGCCTATTTTGATATAAAACATGATTGGGTTTAGCATGGGACAAAAAAAGTAATGCAGAAAACAATGTTTATTGCCAGTCTTTCTGCATTTGTCTACTGGCAAACTTCTGTAAGAAAACTGACTAACACAGGATGTAAGCAACACAAAAAATAATTATTATTAACAATAATTTATATTGCGTAAACATATTCCACAATGGTTAATGGAGACTATGTGACCATTTACATCAGTCCCTGGTTGGAATCAAACCCATGCCATCAGTGCTGTGAGGCAGTAATGCTAACCATAATACTAAAGGTGCTGGCTAGAAAATCCATTCAACACACTTGTAGTCCTCAAGTTAGCATCACAGACTACCTGTACATTGATATGGTAATAATAATGTCTGTTGACATGCACCTCAGCCTCAATTAATATTTACTCAGTCAATATGTATGAAATATATGTCTCTCAGAACATTTGTTATACCTGAAGTATGATGAACATAAGAATTTTAGTCAGATCCCCTGGGACTCACCCCCCCTCCCCCACACACACAAACCTAATGACTAATTAGGCGATTGAAAGTTTTCAATTAGCTTAATTGGGCCAATAATTACATGTCATTATTGGGTTGAAATTTTGTAAAGTGCACAATGATGGGTTAAAAGGTTTTGGACAGGTATATGGCAGTGATGTATGGATGGGACAGGTGTCTTTTTAAACTTTGCATGTGAAATTTACAGGCTTTTATTTATTTATTTAAAGTGGCCAAAAATTACCCCCAAATCAACTTTTTTAAATTTTTATCTTAGGTTGTATAGGCCACTGAGGCTGTATAGTGTGCATTAATGCAGTACATATTTTTAAATTGCAATATACATTTTAAGCATCATTTCATCATTAGACTGGCATTAAACTGAAGGAAAACAGAAGGAGAACATTTTATTAGCAAACACTACTACAGAAGGACTGCTTTGAAGCAACAAATGTGAGCTAAGTATCTCTCTAGAAGAAACACATGGTGGTATATTTACTAAAGGTCGATTTTGATCGATTTTAATCGATGTCAGATTGATTAAAATAGATCCTAATCAATGTTGGGCTTACAGTGCTAAAACACGCATTGACTAACAATTAATATAAAAAAATCATCAGTTAGTCAATGTGTGTTTTAGCCCTCGAAACCAAACATTGTTTAAGATCCATTTTAATCGATCTTTAATCGATAAAAATTGATCTTTAGTAAATACACTCCCTGCTGTCTATATAACCTTTACACTCAAAACAGAACTCCCTGTTTGGATACTGAAAGAACTTACCACTACACTTGCAACTATATGTGCTAGATTTTTGTTTGTCATAAACAGCAGAATATACAATATATCTGTACCAATGTCAATTTGCCTTTATACCCTTAATAGTCCTGTCTGATTTACCATTGCTTTTTTGTCAAGCCTTACATCCTCAAAATTCTAACATTTAATATTCAATTTCTGCACCCATTAAAACTCCACATTAATAATAAACCATTTTCATTGTGCATACACATTTACCAACATACACATTTCATTGTATACACGTTTCATACACATTTCATTGTGCATACACATTTATCAACATACACATTTCATTGTATACACATTTCATACACATTTCATTGTGTATAATATTGAATATATATTATGTACTGTGACTTTTTTTTGTATTAAAACATTCTGTTATTGTTTTAAAATATTATTGACCTCATTCCTACATACTGTACATACATACATACATACATACATACATACATAGAAAAAAGAACAGTCATTGTGTATGCACTGTCGAAGTCAAAAATATTACATACAAAGAACATACAGACTACACACATATAAGTCGCTATACTTGCAAATACGCGCAGCGAGCACAGCAATATATGGTAACACACGCATTTACATGGACATGCCACAGAGATGAATTCGACACTTATTTCATACAGTACATAATTATAATAATATCAAGTGCCAGACATCATAACGATTTAAAATTATATAAGGAAGTAATGTAATGTATGTGTATTATTGGAACGAAGCAAGATAGGCCTGTCATATTTAGTATTAAAGCAACCAGATTTATGTGTAGATTCATTTGATACTTGTTATTAAGTTGTAGGACATTGCAACAAATAGTTATGATTAAATGTATGAAAGCTAAAATCACTCTTATTAGGATAGTGGACAGGAAGCTCAGGCCAGCCCCTTTTGATGTCTTCAAGGCTGAACCTGTTTATCATACAAACAGACTAGTGACTCATCATGAATGAGAAAGTTCCCACCCCCAAACCTAGATAACACATTACAGAGACACACAGTGGCCAGTTGCTGTTTTGTCCCAGACGATGATGGAGATGCTGTCTGCCCAGTTCCTGCATGATTTTACAGAGAGAGAGAGTGATATGGAGGGACGAATTTATATGAGAAAGATATGGTAATTGTATCGCTGGCCTGTAACTGTATGTATTTTGTATTAACTGATTACTGTATAAATTGTAACCATATAACTATATGTATACTGTACATTGTAATATATTGAATCCATATCCTTTTAATAACAAATATATACATCAATGAGCTTTGGAACTCAGATAATGTATGGGTGTATTCTTTTCTCTTAAGGGATGTAGTGTTTTGAGATGTACAGTGCACTTTTATCGTATATGGTAATAAGATGCGCCTGGCGTCTGCAGTATATATTAGAGTGGGCATTTTAAATATTTGTTAGAAAGCAATTTGGTATTTACAGATGAGGGCTCTTTCGGGATATCATGGTCTTAATGATGCACTGTACATTATAAACGCGGCTGTGATCGACCGGCTCCGATGGACGCATCGCGACGCTGAGGAATAACATCCACGTGTATTGTTGTGTTATCAGTAAGCCAATGATATGAAATTTCAAGGGACAATGTGTTTCTCATAATATTTAAGATGCTAAAATTTATTTTTATTGTTGCAAAACAAAGTTCAAATAAGTCATATTGTGTTTGATTCAGATTGGATTGTTTATCTGTTAAGTAGATTTAAAAGTACATTTAAAAGTTGCTGCATAGCCTTGATATAGTTTTTTTTAAACTCAGGCCTAAAATAACTTCTGGTGCTTGTATAATGTGTGATTTCTTTGTGACAAAGGAAGCCGCATGGTCTGTCCTCCATTTTGGACTAACCACATGGCCTGTCCACCATCTTGTGTAAACCTCATGGATGTGGAAGGGGGAGGAGCAGTGGCCTTTTTAGGAAGGTCACTTTCTAAATAGCTGATTTTCAGTCTGCTCAGAACAATCAGTTTCCTTTGTCACATCAAGCACCATTTATGAGTTACCAATGCATTTATTTAACCCATGCCATAGTCAATTACAAATAGTTTCAATTGGGCCTAGTGAGAGTAAATGGTGAGATAAATGCTTGGCTTGGTGTAAGAAATTGCACACAGATAGAAAAAGGAAAGAAAGGATTTTCTTTTTCTTTTTCCTTCCAAGACTTGTAGATTCTGCTTACTAGGGAGGATAGCCATTGAAATGCAAATTAACCTGTGTAACTGCTTTTTTTTTAGCAGTGAAAAGCAAATAGCTTTGATATACAAATAAGAGGTAAGGTGTCACATAGAAGGCTAGTGAATGATACATATATATAATATTATTATTATTATTATTATAATAATTATTATGTGTATATTTATATCAGTGTATGTTCTGCAAGATAGCTATCCAATCTGAATCATATCATTTAAATTATAGATTATTGCAGTCATTATAGATCTGTGTGAAACTGGATACATTTGTTGCTATATAGGTAAATTTGAAATAACAGTATTTAAGGAAGTAAGTGTAAAGACACAAACGCAGTTTTGGCATGGTTGTTAAGAAAAAACTGGGTGTTGTGTTAAGTGAGCGATTATAGTTAGTATTGCTCACATTTATAGAGACTGTGTGGTTTGTTTAATTACGTACGCACATTGGTACACGTGGTATGGAATGTGAGGACAGCATACAAATATGTGCACGTGGCGCACGGCCGCACACGTGGCTTAGAGGTATGCACGGTTGCGTAATTACGCAAGTTTGCGTAGGGTTGTGTGTGCATAATAAAACCACATGATAGTTCATTTAGTTAAAAGGTGGGACAGTAGCCTTGCTACAATAGCACAAAACTACCCGGTTCCTAAAGCAGATTAGTATAAAACTTTTGTTTAAACTGTATTGCCTTTGGGGGTAAAGCTGCCAATCAGAACGAGTGAAAATTTTCTGTACAGAAAAACAAAGTGTATTTGAGTGAGCGAACGTAGGAGTGAGTGGATTTGAACCCTGGAATTCGGGATCCCGTCGTGTGGTACACCAAGTAAGTAGAGGCTTGGCGGCGTGAGGCGGCTCACTCACGTTAGTATAGATTGAAATACGCAAATCATGAAGAGATTTGCAGAGGAGCATAATAGGGAATTGTGCATTGTGTAGTATTGAAGTAAAAAGGTTTTTTGTTATGCTCCGGCTGAAGGGTCGCAGTTAATACATCGACCCGTGGTTGTACGGCAAATAGGTAACAAGTACCTATACGCTGTGCGATTGGACCGCGCATTTGTGGGTGCGATATATAGCGCAACTTGATACCCCTTTATGAGCTTTTGCGTAAAATCGCGGTATCATTAGCGCTGTGTAGAGCATACGCAAGCGTGATTTGTGTATAAAAAGTGTATAGGGAGCTTTCGCTGGTCTCTCTCAGGAAAATCTCCAGCGGTGGATATTTGCTGGAAAAGGTAAGTCACTCCTAACACTTCCAGTAAATAGAAACCAATAGGGCCTAACTGGGTACGCGGTGGTCACTATTGGAGTGAGTCGTGGTACTCAGTGGAGGAGTGGGTGAAAGCGCTCTAAGAACTTTCACCGTGTATCTGTGTCGTGCATTGGGGATTGCGTAAAAGGAAAAAGTCCGCAATGGGATCCAATTGCACAAGCGGTGAACGTATGGTAGCCAGGGTTCAGGTTGAAGAGCCGCGGCACAAGGGGTCAGCGAGGTTTGTTATGTGTGGAAAATATGGTCCACACACTGAAGACTTTTTGTCTGAATGGGTACATATGACTGACAAAGATAGGGTACCATTCCCTAAGGTGGGCAGCTTTGAACCAGAGGTATTGCAGAACTTAAGGATAAGGATATGTCTGATAAAATCCCGAAAACAATGGGTCAGACATACAAATTGTTTAAACCTGTGGCAGCAAGAGGGGTTGGTGAGTTTGATCCTAAGGTATTGCAGGTGGTATGTCTAACAAAAGTCATATAAGACAAGAATGGAAATATAAGAACTGTTTGAACTTGTAGCAACAATAAACAAGTAGGGAGAAAAAAGAGAATGCAAGTACACTGCCGTATGTAGATGTGGAAGCAGTTACGGCCAGCATACAAACTATAGAAAATAATAAAAATATGAAAAATATGACTGTAACCTATATATGTACTAATGAATGTTGAAGTTTATTTAGGAGGAGAAGGTGACCTGATTGATTTCAGCCATTTCTCATGCACCCAGAGGAGTATCCAACCAGTAAAAGAAGAGCTGTAGCCTTTGGGGAAGTGGCTGAGACCAGTGGAACAGGTAAGTATGGTATCATTTGTGTACATATATAGTAAAACCCAAAAAATAAAACGAAAAAATCAAGAAAGTTACATCAGAAATGGAGAAAAACCTGTCCGCACATTAGTATTTGCCAGTAGGAAAGTGGACAGAGACAAGGTAACCCCTGGGTATTTCTTTCAGTTACCATATAAGAAGTATTCATTCGTAGTAATTCCCCTTGTCAAGATGAGCTCGGAAATGTTTGTTGGACCATGTACAAACCCTTAATACGGGATGAGAAGGATTAAATGAATACTTCGCATGACCTAGAAGCTTGTTAAACTTTTTTTTTTGTCTTTTGCAGTAATAGAAAACTCTCCATCTGGATAAGATCACTGGTAAAAACTAATTCGGCAAATGGGAGGTGGCTGTCTCTGTGCTAATGGACGGGCTCAATAAGGCATTGAGGGCAGGGTGCAGACTTCTTTGCAAAATTGGAAAGGGGTCACAGTAGCTAATCTTAGAAAGTGTGCTATTGAACATCACAAGAATAGTGCTAGGCGCAGAGAACAACAGGTGGAGAGGTTGAGGATGGTAAGTATACTAGCACATACAGGAAAGACCCATCAGTCCAAACCCCAGATCCCTAATGGTCAATAATATGTTACACTTGTAGGAAGGAAGAGCATTTTGACAGAGATTGTAGGAGTAGTAGAACACATAGTCAATATAGACCCCCTAGACAGAAAACACAAGCCACATTATTAAACACATAGACGGGACCAAGGGACATATAGTAAAGAATCACGAGCCATATAGAAAACACAGATTCGGGCAATGGGAGTAACAGGAACGGTGCAACAATACCCTTTGAGTAGACCTGCAGAGATTACGATAGGGCCCTTGCAAACCAAACATTCTTTTCTGCTGGCTGCATCGGCTCCGACTAATCTACTCGGCAGAGACTTATTGTGTAAAATGCGGTGTGTCATATATTGTACTGCTGAGGGTGTCTTCTTGGATATACCTGAGAACCATGCTCAAGAAGTACAAGATATACTAGACACCCCTCAAAGGCTAATGTCGCATTCTACTGTTCTAGACACTTTATACCATTATAAATAGAGAAAGGGGTTTGGTAGCAGTGTCCTACTTTCTGGATAAAAGCACTTTAGATTCTAATTTAAAGAAATTTATTTTAGATAGTATTAATTTTATCCTTACAAATAATTATTTTTTATTTGAGGGGTCTTTTTATCTACAGTGTGTGGGCACCGCTATGGGCACAAGGTTCGCCCCCAGTTACGCCAATCTATATATGGCCTATTGGGAAGATCAAGTGATATGGCAGGGTGGCGTGCTGGTGGCGGGCCTGGTGTCCTGGCATTGTTTTATCGATGATGTGCTTTTTATTTGGAGGGATAGTGAGGATCTTTTTAATCAGTGGTGCACAGATCTTAATTCAAATGCTTTCTCTATTGTATTGACCTTCTCCTATAGTCCTTTGGAAGTGTCCTTTTTAGATCTTAACATATATATTGAGGATGGCCTATTAAAAACTAAAACTTTTAGGAAAAAGACCGACTCAAACAGTTTTATTAGCATCTCCAGCCAACATCATAAAAATTGGCTGGCTGCAATCCCATTCTGGCAATTTTCCCGGATCAAGCGAAATTGCACAGATGATTCTGTATGTGAGGCGCAACTTGACGAGGTATCATCCAGGTTAAGTGCTAAAGGCTATTCTGGTGATCTCTTGCAAAATGCCAGAGATAGAATAAATTTAGTTGAAAGAAAAGACCTTCTGAAGATTAAAACTAAAGAGGACAATGTAAATAATAATAAAAACAATAAACATGAATGGGCTTTTTTTAGCCAATATAATAATTGCCATCGAGAGATAGAAAAGGTCTTTAGTAATAATTGGAAATTATTACAACAAGACCCCATTATAGGTGGTGTAATTCCAAGCAAACCGTTTTTTGTTTACAGGAAGGCACCCTCTTTAAAAGACCATTTAGTTAAAAGTAATCTAACAACAGAGATTAGGCAGAGCATTAGAACAAAGGGCTTCCATCGGTGCGGGGATTGCCTTATGTGCAAGACCGTTAAAACTAAAGATTAAAAAAAAATTTGGCAGTTTAAATATTGAGAATAAAATATACCCAATCAATGAATTTATTACCTGCCACTCCAAAAATGTTGTGTATCTTTTACAATGTACTTGCGGCTTGCATTATGTGGGCAAGACAACGAGACAACTAAAAGTGAGAGCAGCCGAACATATTTACAACATTCGGAAATCTCTTTTGACTCACAATGTCTCTGCTCACTTTCACAATCATCACGAATCAAGGGAATGTTTTATAAAGAATTTTTGGGGCATCCAATTGATATTACCTAGATCCAGAAGCCGCGATATAGATAAGCGACTATCACAAGCCGAGATGCGGTGGATACACTATTTAGGAACCCTTGCACCTAAGGGTCTTAATGTGGACTTCGAGCTGAAATGCTTTTTAACTTAATTAGTTCACATATAATTTTATCTATTTTATATTATGTAATTTTTACTATACACACATATATATATATATATATATATGTTTATTTTAATTAATTGCCCCAGTGATTCATCCCCTTGAATTCCTGATGAAATCTATCTTCTGTTCTATTTTTGATGTATTTTAAATTTATTCTTTCTTAAATATATATCTTTTTTATATATATATTTTTTTATATATATCTTGTTTTTATTGATGCCTGCGTTATGTGATTATTTAGCTCCGGTTTTACGATGAGGAACATGTATATGGACTTCTGTTAGTGACTCTTATCATGGAAATGGATTGTGGAACGCATGTGAACCACCTCTGACCGAGTGGAACATAAAATGTAACATCACTTCCGGTTCCGGTTGTAACACACATGCTCGACACGTGGAACGCATGCGGAGTACTTCCTGTCTGTATGGAACGCAAACCGCAACGTCACTTCCGGTTCCGGACGTGACGCGCATGCCGGGCGCGAGGACGACGCAGAACAGTGGGAATTGGAAGCACCTGTTTCCTCTTGATATAAGGATGTCTTAGGATAGTACAAGCCATGCTACTGAGGAAGGACTTTGGTCTGAAACGCGTCTAGCGTGGCTTTAGGAGGAATACCCTGCGTGGCTTAAGATCTTGGGTTTGATACAGCACTCACATTACGGAAGTGAGTGTTGGAAAATTCCTCGGACATCAGGAACTTACCTATGCTGTTTTGCCAGTGGGGAACCCGTTATGCTGTATTTCTGTCAAGTGTTTGTAAGTGCATATTTGTATTAAAACTTTGGTTGTCTCTACATACTTGCACTATTTATATTTCTTTTTTATGGTGCCGTGTATTTCATCATGGAGTCTGCATGAAAGACCTATTACAACCCTGGAATTGATGCACCTGCTTGATGCTGTATTTTGCCAGTTTGGGAATTATATCAGGCTCAATCCAAAATTTGCGTTTGTAAGTGGATCTCTTTAATAAAATCTGAAAATCCTTTTTAAATAATCTGCACTATTATACGTTTTTTCTTTTCACATGGTAAACTGTGGAAACCTACGGATTAAGAACAATCTGCTCTTATGTTGATTACTTCCCTAAACGTTAAGTACTATTAATTGTTTCATTATTCACACTGGTGACAAGTGTTTCCGTATGGAGTTTTTTTTAATATATATTGTGAATGTGGTATTCTCCTTAGCGCTGGAGGGTGTATATCTATCTTTTCTTCTATTCATTAATATATGTGGAAGAAAGGTTTATTAGTGGCTCTCCCCGAACTCCGAAGGTTTATGTTATTTAGGGAGGACACTACTTATAACCCTTGTTCAATTATTAAACAGACCTAGCATATGTTCCTGAAATGGAAACAATGTCCAGAAAATGATAGGAATATGTAAATCATGAAAATTTTATATGTCACTTTCACGATTTGTTTGTGTCTTCTTCATCTACCCAGCAGAACCTCAATCGAATCCAAACATCAGTGTACAAAGACGTAGGTACATGTATGTGTGAAATGTTCGTTGCAAATCAGACATTAAAGGCCAAAGCACTGTCCCAGCATACTCTATAGGTTGAATGTTGTCCCACACCCAACCAGTGGTCCCGTGACCACTGAGTGCATATAGAGGATGTCTCGTCCTCCTCCCTGTCTTCCCCAAATATAGTCAAGTGTCTGATTTGCGAAATGAACACATACATGTGTCTAGGTCACCGATTATTGTATGAAATATTTTTTTCCTTATGTTAATAATTGACGGCAGTTATTGTTTACTGCCAAAGGGTGGACTGTCGGAGTCAAAAATATTACATAGAAAGAACATACAGACTACACACATATACGTTGCTATACTTGCAAATACGCGCAGCGAGCACAGCAATATATGGTAACACATGCATTTACACAGACATGCCACAGAGATGGATTCAACACTTATTTCATACAGTACATAATTATAATAATATCAAGTGCCAGACATCATAATGATTTAAAATTATATAAGGAAGTAATGTCATGTATGTGTATTATTGGAATGAAGCAAGATAGGCCTGTCATATTTAGTATTAAAGCAACCAGATTAATGTGTAGATTCATTTGATACTTGTTATTAAGTTGTAGGACATTGCAACAAATAGTTATGATTAAATGTATGAAAGCTAAAATCACTCTTATTAGGATAGTGGACAGGAAGCTCAGGCCAGCCCCTTTTGATGTCTTCAAGGCTGAACCTGTTTATCATACAAACAGACTAGTGACTCATCATGAATGAGAAAGTTCCCTCCCCCAAACCTAGATAACACATTACAGAGACACACAGTGGCCAGTTGCTGTTTTGTCCCAGACGATGATGGAGATGCTGTCTGCCCAGTTCCTGCAAGATTTTACAGAGAGAGAGTGATATGGAGGGACGAATTTATATGAGAAAGATATGGTAATTGTATCGCTGGCCTGTAACTGTATGTATTTTGTATTAACTGATTACTGTTTTAATTGTAACCATACAACTATATGTATACTGTACATTGTAATATATTGAATCCATATCCTTTTAATAACAAATATATACATCAATGAGCTTTGGAACTCAGATAATGTGTGGGTGTATTCTTTTCTCTTAAGGGATGTAGTGTTTTGAGATGTACAGCGCACTTTTATTGTATATGGTAATAAGATGCGCCTGGCATCTGCAGTATATATTAGAGTGGGCATTTTAAATATTTGTTAGAAAGCAATTTGGTATTTACAGCACTGTATATATAAAGCACGTTGTAGTAAAATAATTTATGTCGGGATTAAACTGCTAAAATGGTATAACTCAGATATATTTCTATATGCAGATACCACATTTCCTAAAGCCTATTACAGTCATAACCCTGAGGAGAACCAGTCAACACAACAAACAGACAAGAGGATGTGATTTGTAAGCATCTCTGGAACGTCTCACATTACTTCTGACCCCAAGTTGGACTGCAGATGACACCATGGTGCACACACCTGATCAGACAACACATCTGCATTATACACAATACAAGGATAAGTTAGTAGACACCATATTTATGGTCAAAAAAAGAAAAGTGTTAAAAAAAGTGAAAAAACATTCTATGCAGATGAATAGGATTCAATGTGAAACAGAATCTGCTATTTTGGGAAACCGTACAGACATGAAAAGACAGTATTAATACAATGTTTAAGTGATATTCCTAAAGTTTATTTCTAATTAATGTAATGTTTACAATGGAAAATATATATATTTTTTAAACATTTCCTATTTTCTTTCAATAATCACAACTTTCTTGCAAGTGTCATGTTTTAAAACTCCCCATTGTGAAAACTGTTAAAAAAGAAAATATAACAGTGCTTATCCTCAATCCCTTCAACAAAACACAAGGACAACCTTGCAATTGTATAGTTGCAAATATTTTTTAAAAATGGTACAAATTAGTAGGACTTATCTTGGATTGAGTTTAAGTTAGGACCAGGGTTAAAACTAAATTTCGGTACATACTGTAATTGGGTCTAGGGCTAATGTTAAAGCAATTTAAATATCATTATTTAAACATATGGCAATGACCATGAACCCTTCTTCCGGTGACCTTAGAGCAGTATGCAGTCATTGTGTTGACATTTATTAGCAGAAGGTCGATATTGATGATGTCAACATAGTAAACATGTCAACATTAGCAATGTCGACAAACAGTAATAATATAGCACTCTACGCTAGATGTGTGTAACAAGGTGAAACAAAACAGAAAACTGAAACAGAAATCAGTGTGTGGGTCTAAATATATTTGTACTTCTATTGTTTTGCAAAATGAAAATGTAAAAAGTCTCATAGAAGAACATGTGAAAAGAACACTGAGAAAAAAAAACTGAAAGAAGAGTCTTTATAAATTAGTGAATCCTTCATACAGTCTACAAGAGTAATAATGTATTGACTCAAATAAATTGATTATACTTGTAAGTTGATGTATACAGAGGGCAGTGTCCTACACTTTCGCTATGTCACAATATTACCCAGTCTTCCCAACGGCAGTGTTGAGAATATTGGACATGCCTTGGCACCAGTAGTCCAGGTGAAATGGTGCGGATGGCAGGGCCTTGTGCTGGGTGTCCCTTTGGTTTTTCAAGATGGTCTAACTAGTTCCCTATAGTTTCTCTCCTAGATGATGAGAAACTGCCTCAGCTTAACTGGGGTATCAGGATCGTGGTAGCCCATGAGGTCTTACGAAGGTGTTGGTATATGCTGGGAACTAATATATTCACACAGATTGCCCCTAAGTTGCCAACTGCATAGGTAAAATCCACACTGCTCTAGTGTGACCAGGAATGATCCTGCTATCCACTTGGACGTGTTCCAGAACTGTAGACAAGGTGAGGTGACCTGCGGTTGGGTGATGTGAATAGCATGGTGTAGATCTTGAATGCGTTTTGGTTTCCTTAAGCCTACTTTTGGGAGTGAATGATGGTAATAAATGAATAGCTGCCTATAAAGTGGGTCTTGTCCTGCACTCATTATGTTATGTGATTGGGTGTGTGTATCCTGATGTGTTTGGATAAATACCTGTAACTCTTTAAGAAAGGTGTGGTTGGGCGGTTGAGTGTTCTTGTGTGCCTGTGCTTTGTATATGGGTGGCCCTAAATTGTAGGGCCATTTTATCAATTTCAGTGATGGTATTGTTGATTTCATCAGAGATCTGGTGGACCCGCAGAAACTGGGAAAATGGCAGACTGTATTTAGTACCTCTACTAAATATAGTCTGCCATTTTCCCAGTTTCTGCGAGTCCACTGTATTTCTGATGACATCAACAATACCATCACTGAAATTGATAAAATGGCCCTACAATTTAGGGCCCAGGGCTATAATTGGGATAAATTAATGGCGGCTAAGACAAAAGTATTAAAGACCCCCAGATCTGTGACTCTTAAACCTAAAGACCCACCTGTGCAGTCTATTAATAAAATCACATTTGTGCAAAGATACAGTCACCTATCTAAAAGTATTGCCCGCATCACACGGGAATCCTGGCCCATTGTTTCTTCAGATAAAGACCTAAAAATGTTGAAACAACACACCCCGATGGCCAGTTACGCGCATAACAACAGTATTAAAGATCTATTGGGTAGAAATGATGTATCTAACATCAAGCCGTAACCTACTCACAACTTTTTATAAAAAAAAACACGATGCTATCTATAAGTGCAGCGGCTGCACAACTTGCAGCTATATGGAAACGGGGCCTGGCTTCTCTCATCCGCATTCTGGCAAATTCATAAGAATAGATTAAATCTTGACCTGTACCAGCACTTTTGTAATTTATATCATTAGATGCCCTTGCGGTCTACTGTACTTCGGAAAAACCGACCCCCAATTCCGTGAAAGAATGGCGATGCACAGGTCAGCTATACGGGCAGCACTAGAGGGGGAAACCCAATCACAACAGGTAGCTAAGCATTTTCAAATAATGAAACACAATTTATCTACATTAAAATATAAAATAATAGATCAACAGCCTCTCAATATTAAGTGACCGAAACAAGGCACTGTTGCAAAGGGAGGCACTGTGGATTCATCGTTTGAGCACCATAGCCCCAAAAGGGTTAAATGAGCACTTTAGCTTTAATTGTTTTATATAATTACGTGCTACATTAATAATCCGTGTCTGTTTGAGTATACTGGACATCACTAACTTATATGGCCCCGCTATCCTGCAAACTCCTTTATCCACAAGTAGTATTAAAAGTATGAGTCTAACTACATATATATATTTTTTTAATGATACTGACATGCTGGTGGTGGAGTTAAGCACTATTTCACTATGTATTTGTTTTTAGGTTCCTATGGCAACTGGGAATACAGCGAGGCGAGCGAACACAGCATCAGAGATGAGACAGTCACATCCCCCGACCTGTCCCCGCAGCCAGGAACAACGTGCACACTAGGGTGAAGTTATAAAGGTATGTGTTTTTAAAATGCTTTTTTGTTCTGACGAAAGTTTGAAAAAGAACTGAAACGATAACAGCAGCTTGGCTCTGCAGTTTTCATTCCATTCATAAGTCCTAAGTGACTGCCGCCGACCATCTGGTTTGATATATATATACATATATATAAAAATTAGTGATGTGCACTGGAAATTTTTCGGGTTTTGTGTTTTGGTTTTGGATTCGGTTCCGCGGCCGTGTTTTGGATTCGGACGCGTTTTGGCAAAACCTCCCTGAAAATTTTTTGTCGGATTCGGGTGTGTTTTGGATTCGGGTGTTTTTTTTACAAAAAAAACTCAAAAACAGCTTAAATCATAGAATTTGGGGGTCATTTTGATCCCATAGTATTATTAACCTCAAAAACCATAAGTTCCACTCATTTTAATTCTATTCTGAACACCTCACACCTCACAATATTATTTTTAGTCCTAAAATTTGCACCGAGGTCGCTGGATGACTAAGCTAAGCGACCCAACTGGCCGACACAAACACCTGGCCCATCTAGGAGTGGCACTGCAGTGTCAGACAGGATGGCACTTCAAAAAAATAGTCCCCAAACAGCACATGATGCAAAGAAACAAAGTGGCGCAATGAGGTAGCTGTGTGACTAAGCTAAGCGACCCAAGTGGCCGACACAAACACCTGGCCCATCTAGGAGTGGCACTGCAGTGTCAGACAGGATGGCACTTCAAAAAAATAGTCCCCAAACAGCACATGATGCAAAGAAAAAAAGAGGCGCAATGAGGTAGCTGTGTGACTAAGCTAAGCGACCCAAGTGGCCGACACAAACACCTGGCCCATCTAGGAGTGGCACTGCAGTGTCAGACAGGATGGCACTTCCAAAAATAGTCCCCAAACAGCACATGATGCAAAGAAAAATGAAAGAAAAAAGAGGTGCAGGCATCTCAACCGACACAATTGGACTCTCCTTGGGGATTTGGGATTTAGAAGAATGCACAGTTCTTTGCTGTGCTTTTACCATCTTAACTCTTTTAAGTTTTCTAGCAGGAGGATGAGTGCTGAAGCTGAACCACTAGCCTTGAACATAGGCCAGGCCCTCAGCCGTTCCTTGCCACTCCGTGTCGTAAATAGTACATTGGCAAGTTTACGCTTCTCCTCAGACGATTTTGATTTAGATTTTTGGGTCATTTTACTGAGCTTTATTTTTTTGGATTTTACATGCTCTCTACTATGATATTGGGCATCGGCCTTGGCAGACGATGTTGATGGCATTTCATCGTCTCGTCCATGATCAGTGGCAGCAGCTTCAGCACGAGGTGGAAGTGGATCTTGATCTTTCCCTATTTTACCCTCCACATTTTTGTTCTCCATTTTTTAATGTGTGGAATTATATGCCAGTAATATATCAATAGCAATGGCCTACTACTATATATACTGCGCACAACTGAAATGCACCACAGGTATGGATGGATAGTATACTTGACGACCCAGAGGTAGGTAGAGCAGTGGCCTACTGTACCATACTGCTATATATTATATACTGGTGGTCAGCAAACTGTGCAAAACTGAAATGCACCACATGTATGGATGGATAGTATACTTGACGACACAGAGGTAGGTAGAGCAATGGCCTACTGTACTGTACTGCTATATATTATATACTGGTGGTCAGCAAACTGTGCAAAACTGAAATGCACCACAGGTATGGATGGATAGTATACAAAAGAGGGGTACAGCCCTCTCTGCTTGCACAGAGAAAGCTGAAGAAAAAAGAAGACTTTATCTTTTTCTGGGGCACGCTTTCAATATATAATGTTAAAATTAATTCTTTATTAATTCTATGTTAAAAATTCTTGGCTTATTCATCAAAAGCAATGTAGGGCATATAATTTGCCAATTGTGCAGCGATAATCTCTATATATTCGCACCCGGGTATCCCTTTCATTCAGGTTATATCTACAAATAGGTGTACCTTAGGGATATGTTCACTTTATCTCCTTCACCGAGATTTAGGAAAGTCAAAAATTAAAAATTAATGGAGTTTGCATGTACTCCTGATTGTGTAATTAAGGTGGATTTCCCCAAAAAGACAAAAAACAAATGAAAAAAAAAAACAAAAAAAAACAAAAAACAAAAAACAAAACAAAAAAAAAACACAAAAAAAGGGAAAAATATATTTTTGGATATTTTTTGTTGGAGTTTGTATGTACTCCTTTATTTTGTTCTGTTCAAAAAAAAAATTTTTTAAAATTGAAAAAAAGATAGAACAGATGGTGTATTTGTCCCCTCGCAGTTATGTATGTGAGCGGGACATCTGATATATAGCTTATACACATAAATCTGACCACCACCACAATATACTTTGTTTATATCAAACTTTTGAACCTATTCCCTAAATTCTATTTTGTTAATATTCCACACCACTGCACCACTGTATCTTAATAAGATGTAACGAACAGTGGTATCCACAGGGTATATCAGTTGGAAAATAATTGTTAGAGAATTAGGTATCCGCTGGATCACATAACTTAAACATTAATTGTTATAACATGCATATAGAAGACATTTTTTTCCTCAGATCTATTATTTGTTCAATGGCCCACGGGGGAAAAAATCAACTGCTGACTTGCCTCTATATTGTACTATAAGTACTGCTGTCTGTTGTTAATTATAGAGACAGCAAAAACGGGCATCCTGTTGATTGATAAATTGTGCAATAATGACTCATTAAATTTCATATATATACACATACATGCACCATTCTGTGAGATTTACTCAATATCCCACGTGGGACAATCAAATACTGACTTGCCTCTATGTTGAAAAAACGTGCTGCTGTCTGCTATTAATTACTATTCAATAGCCCACGGGGAAAAAAATCCAACTGCTGACTTGCCTCTATATTGTACTATGAGTACTGTTGTCTGTTGTCAATTATAGAGACAGCAAAAATGAGCAACCTGTTGATTAATCAATTGTGCAATAAGGTATTATTAATAACTCATTAAATTTCATATATATACACATACACGCACCATTCTTATGAGATTTACTCAGTAGCCCACGTGGGACAATCAATTGCTGACTTGCCTCTATGTTACAAAAACGTGCTGCTGTCTGCTGTTAATTACAGAGACTGCAAACAGGGCATCCTAAACGGCAATGAGCAAAAAGATACTCCATACATGTGTAAGTACCATCAAGGTGAAACGGTAAGTTGTAATGGGGTCAAATTATACTTTACATATACTGTGAGATCATCCAGCAGCATTAAAACTCGGTGAAGAGAGATCGTGATCTCCGGCATCCGTGTCCGTGAAACCGGAAGTCGGAGCCGGACCGGGGCGGAAGTGACGTACGTTTCGCTATCCTAAGCTTGTTCACAGGCAACTGTGAACAAGCTTAGGATAGCGAAACGTACGTCACTTCCGCCCCGGGCCGGCTCCGACTTCCGGTTTCACGGACACGGATGCCGGAGATCACGATCTCTCTTCACCGAGTTTTAATGCTGCTGGATGATCTCGCAGTATATGTAAAGTATAATTTGACCCCATTACAACTTACCGTTTCACCTTGATGGTACTTACACATGTATGGAGTATCTTTTTGCTCATTGCCGTTTAGGATGCCCTGTTTGCAGTCTCTGTAATTAACAGCAGACAGCAGCACGTTTTTGTAACATAGAGGCAAGTCAGCAATTGATTGTCCCACGTGGGCTACTGAGTAAATCTCATAAGAATGGTGCGTGTATGTGTATATATATGAAATTTAATGAGTTATTAATAATACCTTATTGCACAATTGATTAATCAACAGGTTGCTCATTTTTGCTGTCTCTATAATTGACAACAGACAACAGTACTCATAGTACAATATAGAGGCAAGTCAGCAGTTGGATTTTTTTCCCCGTGGGCTATTGAATAGTAATTAATAGCAGACAGCAGCACGTTTTTTCAACATAGAGGCAAGTCAGTATTTGATTGTCCCACGTGGGATATTGAGTAAATCTCACAGAATGGTGCATGTATGTGTATATATATGAAATTTAATGAGTCATTATTGCACAATTTATCAATCAACAGGATGCCCGTTTTTGCTGTCTCTATAATTAACAACAGACAGCAGTACTTATAGTACAATATAGAGGCAAGTCAGCAGTTGATTTTTTCCCCGTGGGCCATTGAACAAATAATAGATCTGAGGAAAAAAATGTCTTCTATATGCATGTTATAACAATTAATGTTTAAGTTATGTGATCCAGCGGATACCTAATTCTCTAACAATTATTTTCCAACTGATATACCCTGTGGATACCACTGTTCGTTACATCTTATTAAGATACAGTGGTGCAGTGGTGTGGAATATTAACAAAATAGAATTTAGGGAATAGGTTCAAAAGTTTGATATAAACAAAGTATATTGTGGTGGTGGTCAGATTTATGTGTATAAGCTATATATCAGATGTCCCGCTCACATACATAACTGCGAGGGGACAAATACACCATCTGTTCTATCTTTTTTTCAATTTTTTAAAATTTTTTTTTTGAACAGAACAAAATAAAGGAGTACATACAAACTCCAACAAAAAATATCCAAAAATATATTTTTCCCTTTTTTTTGTTTTTTTGTTTTTTTGTTTTTTTTTTTTCATTTGTTTTTTGTCTTTTTGGGGAAATCCACCTTAATTACACAATCAGGAGTACATACAAACTCCATTAATTTTTAATTTTTGACTTTCCTAAATCTCGGTGAAGGAGATAAAGTGAACATATCCCTAAGGTACACCTATTTGTAGATATAACCTGAATGAAAGGGATACCCGGGTGCGAATATATAGAGATTATCGCTGCACAATTGGCAAATTATATGCCCTACATTGCTTTTGATGAATAAGCCTAGAATTTTTAACATAGAATTAATAAAGAATTAATTTTAACATTATATATTGAAAGCGTGCCCCAGAAAAAGATAAAGTCTTCTTTTTTCTTCAGCTTTCTCTGTGCAAGCAGAGAGGGCTGTACCCCTCTTTTGTATATTATAGTCTTCAGGACTAAAAATCTGGGTGCACCGCCAACCAAGTGCATAAGTGTAATTAATGCTGATGGAGCCAGATGTTGGTTAAATAATCAATAACATATCTTACAAATAGTTATTGTAGTTCTCCAGTGCGGTTTCTGTAATTCCCACTCCCCTTTCCCCCTATACTCAAATGGATGGATAGTATACTTGACAACACAGAGGTAGGTAGAGCAGTGGCTTTCTGTACCGTACTGCTATATATTATATACTGGTGGTCAGCAAACTGTGCAAAACTGAAATGCACCACAGGTATGGATGGATAGTATACTTGACGACACAGAGGTAGGTAGAGCAGTGGCCTACTGTACCGTACTGCTATATAGTATATACTGGTGGTCAGCAAACTGTGCAAAACTGAAATGCACCACAGGTATGGATGGATAGTATACTTGACGACACAGAGGTAGGTAGAGCAGTGGCCTACTGTACCGTACTGCTATATAGTATATACTGGTGGTCAGCAAACTGTGCAAAACTGAAATGCACCACAGGTATGGATGGATAGTATACTTGACGACACAGAGGTAGGTAGAGCAGTGGCCTACTGTACCGTACTGCTATATATTATATACTGGTGGTCAGCAAACTGTGCAAAACTGAAATGCACCACAGGTATGGATGGATAGTATACTTGACGACACAGAGGTAGGTAGAGCAGTGGCCTACTGTACCGTACTGCTATATATTATATACTGGTGGTCAGCAAACTGTGCAAAACTGAAATGCACCACAGGTATGGATGGACAGTATACTTGACGACACAGAGGTAGGTAGAGCAGTGGCCTTCTGTACCGTACTGCTATATATTATATACTGGTGGTCAGCAAACTGTGCAAAACTGAAATGCACCACAGGTATGGATGGATAGTATACTTGAGGACACGGAGGTAGGTAGAGCAGTGGCCTACTGTACCGTACTGCTATATAGTATATACTGGTGGTCAGCAAACTGTGCAAAACTGAAATACACCACAGGTATGGATGGATAGTATACTTGACGATAAAGAGGTAGGTAGAGCAGTGGCCTACTGTACCGTACTGCTATATGGTATATACCGGTCGTCAGCAAACTGTGCAAAACTGAAATGCACCACAGGTATGGATGGATAGTATACTTGACAACACATAGGTAGGTAGAGCAGTGGCCTACTTTACCGTACTGCTATATAGTATATACTGGTGGTCAGCAAACTGTGCAAAACTGAAATGCACCACAGGTATGGATGGATAGTATACTTGACGACACATAGGTAGGTAGAGCAGTGGCCTACTGTACCGTACTGCTTCATGGTATATACCAGTCGTCAGCAAACTGTGCAAAACTGAAATGCACCACAGGTATGGATGGATAGTATACTTTACGACACAGAGGTAGGTAGAGCAGTGGCCTACTGTACAGTACTGCTATATATTATATACTGGGGTCAGCAAACTGTGCAAAACTGAAATGCACCACAGGTATGGATGGATAGTATACTTGACGACACAGAGGTAGGTAGAGCAGTGGCCTACTGTACCGTACTGCTATATATTATATACTGGTGGTCAGCAAACTGTGCCAAACTAAAATTCACCACAGGTATTAATGGATTGTATACTTGACGACACAGAGGTAGGTAGAGTAGTGGCCTACTGTACCGTACTGCTATATATTATATACTGGTTGTCAGCAAACTGTGCAAAACTGACATGCACCACAGGTATGGATGGATAGTATATTTGACGACACAGAGGTAGGTAGAGCAGTGGCCTTCTGTACCGTACTGCTATATATTATATACTGGTGGTCAGCAAACTGGGCAAAACTGAAATGCACCACAGGTATGGATGGATGGTATACTTGACGACACAGAAGTAGGTAGAGCAGTGGCCTACTGTACCGTACTGCTATATAGTATATACTGGTGGTCAGCAAACTGTGCAAAACTGAAATGCACGACAGGTATGGATGGATAGTATACTTGACGACACAGAGGTAAGTAGAGCAGTGACCTACTGTACCGTACTGCTATATAGTATATACCGGTCGTCAGCAAACTGTGCAAAACTGAAATGCGCCACAGGTATGGATGGATAGTAAACTTGACGACACAGAGGTAGGTAGAGCAGTGGCCTAATGTACCGTACTGCTATATATTATATACTGGTGGTCAGCAAACTGTGCAAAACTGAAATGCACCACAGGTATGGATGGATAGTATACTTGACGACACAGAGGTAGGAAGAGCAGTGGCCTTCTGTACCATACTGCTATATATTATATACTGGTGGTCAGCAAACTGTGCAAAACTGAAATGCACCACAGGTATGGATGGATAGTATACTTGACGACACAGAGGTAGGTAGAGCAGTGGCCTTCTGTACCGTACTGCTATATAGTATATACTGGTGGTCAGCAAACTGTGCAAAACTGAAATGCACCACAGGTATGGATGGCTATTATACTTGACGACACAGAGGTAGGTAGAGCAGTGGACTACTGTACCGTACTTCTATATATATAGTTATACTGGTGGTCAGCATACTGTGCAAAACTGAAATGCACCACAGGTATGGATGGATAGTATACTTAACGACACAGAGGTAGGTAGAGCAGTGGCCTACTGTACCGTACTGCTTTATAGTATATACTGGTGGTCAGCAAACTGTGCAAAACTGAAGTGCACCACAGGTATGGATGGATTGTATACTTGACGACACAGAGGTAGGTAGAGCAGTGGACTACTGTACCGTACTGCTATGTATATAGTTATACTGGTGGTCAACAAACTGTGCAAAACTGAAATGCACCACAGGTATGGATGGATAGTATACTTGACGACACAGAGGTAGGTAGAGCAGTGGCCTTCTGTACCGTACTGCTATATAGTATATACTGGTGGTCAGCAAACTGTGCAAAACTGAAATGCACCACAGGTATGGATGGATAGTACACTTGACGACACAGAGGTAGGTAGAGCAGTGAACTACTGTACCGTACTGCTATAAGTCACCCATATGTTTTATTATTATGCAAACTAGAACCAATAACCTAGAAATAATGACACGTACAACTGTATAGATTGGAAAAATTGGAGGTCACAGCCAAATTTATTAAATTGGAATTAGAATTGTTAATCACCGGTGGCGAAAAAAGCAGTGGCAACTCGGCCATGGCTTAAAACTTTAGAATCTTTAAATAAATGGGGCGGAGTCTCCGCCCCTTGCGCAGTCCGTCCTGGGTAGAACCATCTCCCCTTAATTAGCACAGTGCTGGTCCCTCCTTAAGATGGTGACCTGGTCCTCCCCTGAGGTAGTGACCGACTCGCCTTTCTCAAAGGGGAAATGCTAGCCAAGCTCTGCTGCGCTAAATTGAGCCGCCGAATAGCACTGCTTTCCGCCCGCTGCGCCTCTCACTTGCTGGAATAATTATAACTTATTATTCCAACGATAAAAAACTTTCAAAGTACATTGACAGAAAAACACAATTCACTAATTTAAATTGCTGGGTGGGTGGGTGGGATCACAAAATGGCAAGAGGAATATGAATCCTCTGCCAGCACTTAAATAAACTAATCTACCCCGCCTACCCGACTACTCCGCATTGGATAATGCTTGATTGACATCTATTACTAACCTATTAGAAAATATCAACACAAAACCAGATCTAACTAGCTTAGCTACCTAAACAACCAGGGAACCCGCCTACTTAACTACTCCCTATTGGATAATGTTTAATTGACATACATCAGCACCTATTAAAAATTATCAACACAAAAACCAGCTCCAACTAGCTTAGCTACATAACAAACAGGGTGCTTATATTCACTCTATCCTATACAGTCTCTCGTTCTTTTTAAGTCACCCATATGTTTTATTATTATGCAAACTAGAACCAATAACCTAGAAATAATGACACGTACAACTGTATAGATTGGAAAAATTGGAGGTCACAGCCAAATTTATTAAATTGGAATTAGAATTGTTAATCACCGGTGGCGAAAAAAGCAGTGGCAACTCGGCCATGGCTTAAAACTTTAGAATCTTTAAATAAATGGGGCGGAGTCTCCGCCCCTTGCGCAGTCCGTCCTTGGTAGAACCATCTCCCCTTAATTAGCACAGTGCTGGTCCCTCCTTAAGATGGTGACCTGGTCCTCCCCTGAGGTAGTGACCGACTCGCCTTTCTCAAAGGGGAAATGCTAGCCAAGCTCTGCTGCGCTAAATTGAGCCGCCGAATAGCACTGCTTTCCGCCACATTCGAAGACTCCAGACTTCGAAACCGCCACCAAACCAGCCTCCCTTCACAATTCGTTTAAACCTTTCAACAATGCTGTGACAAACAACTCCAAACCATCTTCAGATAAATGCACTCCATCTAATCTGTACAATTCTACCTTCTCGTAACGCAAATCTGGATGCTTAACCACTTTCCCTTTTAAACTAATAACAAATCTGGAGGTTGCGGCATTGAGTTTCCTTCTCACTTTATCTAACGCCACTCCCCCTTGGGTGCCCCTCCAAAATCTACGCGGTACCACTTCTGACCATACCACCTTAACCGCCGGCCAATGCTCAGCAATTATTTGAAAATCTTTCTTTATGCTGTTAATTAACTCTATACCCTTACAAGTACCTAAATCATTGCCTCCTAAGTGTATCAACAAACAATCAGGGGCACCCCACTTCTTTTCACCATCCCAAAGCACGCTCAATAAATTGCTCCATCTCATTCCCCTTATACCTATCCACCTCACTTTAAAAGGGAACGACTTAGATGCCTTGTGCCTACTGGCCCAATAGACATATGAATGCCCCACAATCCACACCCGGCTTGACAATGTCAAAAAACCTGCAGAAAAAACAGCAAAACAAATAAAATATTTTATTTAACTTATGATTCAACAAACCTTTAAAAAACAGGGAGGGATAAAACTTAGTTATTTTGGCGACCCAGATGGAGGTGAACGACACCAAACCTCAAAAATTCTTGTGAGGGAAAAGGTGAAAAGAACTCCAATCCCCCTTTAACGGCGGGTAGCTTATGGCCCTGGGTTTCCGAAATAACAAACTCGCAGGATGCCTCTACTAATGCAACTTATCCCCTCTAACATAACGCTTGTAAGCATCTGACTTCCACCGTCCCAACGTCTTAATCTCTACCTTGGAAGAGCCTGCCACTGCTGCGCAAGTCGCTGCTCCTATCCTGAAAGAATGCGTCCCGTAATGCTCTAATGGAAGGCCCAATGCAATTAAACATTTGTTAAAAATACTTGTGAATTGAAATTTAGTTAAAGGACTCCGATCCCTATGTACCAACCACTGATCCCCCCCTTTCGGACGAATTCGCCCGAAGGCCTCAGCTAATCTTACTGGGCAGATGCTCGGCTCCAAATGCATAGGAACAGAAATCCATTTACCCCTTCCCAACTGATCTGTTTTGGACCGGTGTATCTTAATAAGAAGCTTATCACTCCTAACTACTACATTACTCAACAATATACCCGTATCAACTGAACCCTTGTTTTTCGCAACTAGTTCACCTACTCTTAATGCCCCAAAAAAGGCCACTGCAAATGCCAAACTAAAAAGTTTAACCTCTAACTCTCCTATCGCAATACCCGAAACGGCCATAATTAGATCTTTCAAAAGCTTGATGTCAATTGGCCTACGCTCGTCTCTTATATTTGCCTGCTCTTTAGACCACCCCTTCATTGCCTTTGATAACATAAAAGATTTAGTTGGGTCGATCAACCCTTCTAAACGTGAAAAATATGAGATTCCTGCTAAAGCACCCGACATAGCCGCTTTAGAACGACCCTTTTCATGCCCTAACCATACAAACGCTAACATAACATCCTGCACACTCTTACCACCACCTTCCGAATTCATGTACGCCTGCCACTCATTCCATGCTGCAGAATACGATCTTAACGTCCCAGGTGCCAATGCCTTCAATGCTAACGCTTTCATGCCGGATTGATGATCTGCCATACAAATTTAGGACAAGACAAACCCTCTAATCTAGCCGCTGGAGCTAATGCTCTAAATCTATCCCATTGAAAACGGGACAAAGCATCCGCTATCTCGTTCCTCACCCCAGGCACATGCCTAGCACTTAACTCTATATTCTTCTGCATACATTTGAGAGTTAAATGCCTTAACAACTTCAACGCATGATAACATGAAGACTTTTGGTTGTTGATTGCTTGAACCACCCCTAGATTGTCGCACCAAAACAAAACCCTTTGATTAGCCCCATATCTCCACCGCGACAATGATTGGAAAAAGCTCAAGTAAAAGCATGTTATTAGTAAGCCCTTTCCTACACCATTCCTCAGGCCAAGCTTCCGCACACCATTCACCTTCAAAATATGCACCGAAACCTAGGGACCCTGATGCATCTGTGAAAAATTGCAAATCTCTATTGCTTACCTCTTCCTGCAACCAAATACAAACCCCATTAAATTCTCTCAAAAATTCTAACCAAACCTTACAATCTTCCTTCAATTCTGATGAAATGCGAATAAAATGGTGCGATTTCTTTACCCCTGCTGTGGCTCTTTCTAGCCTACGACTAAAAATCCTTCCCATCGGAATGACCCTACAAGAAAAATTTAATAACCCCAGAAGTGATTGTACCTGCTTCAGAGTCATCTTTTTTGCAGAAATAAAATTCTCCAATAAACTCCTTAAACCATTTACTTTTTCCGCCGGTAACCGACAAAGTCCTGCTTCAGTATCAATCTCTATACCCAGATAAGATAAACGGGTCACAGGCCCCTCCGTTTTTTCCTTCGCTACAGGTACACCCATTACTGAAAAAAGAGCTTGCACCGAAAATAGCAATTCCTGACATGCCGAGCTACTCGCAGAGCCTGCTAACAAGAAATCATCCAAATAATGAGCGACTCCTGTCTGACCTGTGCCAGCCTTCACACACCACTGTAAAAATGAACTAAAACATTCAAAATAAGAACACGAAATTGAACAGCCCACCGGCAAACACCTGTCCACATAAAATTGGCCCTCAAGCTTGAAACCCATGTATTTAAATTAATCCGGATGCAGCGGCAACAATCTGAAAGCCGACTCTATATCTACTTTTGCTAACATAGCTCCTACCCCAAAACCTTGAACCATATCAACGGCTTCCTCAAAAGACTGATACTTAACGCTACACAAAGAAGGGTCGAGAGCCTCGTTTATTGAGCCCCCTTCCGGATAGGAAAGGTGCTGAATTATCCGAAATTTACCCGGCTCCTTTTTTGGAACTACCCCCAATGGTGAAACACAAAAATCAGCTAAAGGCGGACTTTTAAAAGGTCCACACATACGCCCCAAACTAACTTCAGCAGCAATTTTGGCTCTTACTATTTCTGGATAATCTCTAGCTGATTTAAGATTCCTCCTGGCTAAAACTAATACTGGCCTAACTATTGGCAATTTAAAACCGAACTTAAAACCTTGCAATAAAAATGCCGCCTCCTCCCTGAGAGGATAGCGGTCCAACCAACGCTCTAAAACTACTACATCTACCGGGGACTCGGCTTTACCTATTCGCGGCCCTCTGCTCCCCTCTACCCCCTGATTGAGTTGCGGACCTGCTGCAATCCTTTGCTGCGTGACCCCCGCCGCACAGCATGCAGATATGTCTATATCTACATGTTGTTCCCCTACTGCATTGCGCGTTATTGAACGCGTAACATTTTCCCCTTCCTCCCGTGTTAAAGCCTGGTCTAAACTGAAAGGGCTGCTTACGACCCATCGACTCCGTAAAAGACCTATTACTATGAGTTACCTCCAACCAAACCTCTACATCTTTGAAACCTAAACTTAGCAATTTCTGACCGTCTTGCTTCTTTCTAAATAGTTCGTCGTACTGACGCCAAACATTATGTCTAGCCGTCAGAAACATATTATGAATAAGATGTAGATATTTAATCACGTTAAGAAACTCAGATGGACGAGATTCTATATAACAAGCCGCAAAAATGTACATCCCCGTAAGCCAATTGGGATAACTCCTCCTTGCCTCTTCCACCACTGGCCCCCCGGCCTTTGCTGTATCTAGAGCCTTTTTAGCTTCGTGTGTAATCGCGAACATATCTACGAAGCGCCCTTTCTTTATACGCTCCCTCACCTTAGACCTTACTCCCCTCAATATTGCCGTATTTGCACAATGCACACTATCGCCTGACGCATCTGGAGCCGAACTGCCCGCTACACTGCGCCCTCCCTTTGAAACCTTACGCTTTCCCCTAAGATGCTGAACGAATGTCCGCATAAATTTACGCGGATTCTCCAGCGAGCTAGACGTATCCGAAGATTCGTCAGAATGCGAAGATTTTGCGCTAAGCTGAATTTCTGTAACTATCTTACCAGCTCCTGATGTAGAAGGACCTTCGCCTGGGTCTCCTGTGGTCTCCTGTCCCACGTTGTGCGACGCGCCCGCCGCAACTTGACTCGATGATTGTTGATCCTGCGAAATCCCACCGTCTGCCGACGGATCTAACGAAGCTGCGTGAGACGCTGACACCTGCGGACTCAATAAAACAGCGTTACTTCCTGCCCGCCCCGCCCCGTCTGACCCATCGAGTGCAACCGACGATGCACGTGCTTGAGAGCACACGTTTGTCTGACTCTCTGACTGCCTTGGTGATGGGGGTCTAGCTGGTGGAGGAACTTGTGGCAGAGGAGGCATCCCTATCTGATGAACACCCATAAATTGATTAGGCGCAGGCTGAAACCAATGCCCATATTGAGGGCCCGCCTGCGGGGGGCTCGGAATATGCATAACTTGTGGGAAAGCAAACGGCTGATATAAATTACCTAACTGCTGGGTATATTGAGGGTTAAAGAAATGCTGCTGTCCTGTTAAAGGCAGCTGCGCGACATTTCCTTGTGCCCCTTGACTAAAATACGGGGACCAGGACCCTTGCTGGGGTTGAAAATTCCCCCTTGTCTGCACATTAAATTGATGGGAAAAAGGGGGAGGGGGGGGGATTGCAAACAATCCCCTTGTCGCATCCAAACCTGCTACTGCAGGTCCTGGGGAACTCCTTAAATTCCCTGTTGCCCCCACCACGTTTACATTATTATTATTTTCACCCAAAATGGGAGAGGCTAATATATTGCCTCTCCCTTGGGTTACTAATGTCTGCCCGCCTATCCCTGCCCCTGCTCTCCCCTCCCCAGCTCCTAAAGCTGTGGGAGAGGGGCTGACAGCCGCCGGGTCCGTCGCCATGGTAATGGGGGCGGGGCTTGGAGCGGCGGGTGCCGAGGCACCGGACCCGCTGCTTAATGCTGGGGATGGCCGGCGTGGTGTGCTCGCAGGGCTGGCTGTCGCTCCCGACAGCCAGGCCCGCAGCACTGAGGGGGACGGAGAGGGAGGCGGGTGACTCGTCACCGCTACCTCCGACGGAGCCGCGCGAGTGCTGGAGGCCGCGCGAGCGCTGGGAGCCGCGTGACCGGCTCCCCTCACAGAGAAACGCCGCGCTCCCCTCACGGCCGGAGAGGCAGCTGCTGAAGAAAGAGGTCTAGATACCTCAACTAAACGGCGGGGAGGGGGCGCACTGCGGCGGGGACGAGGCATTATAGCTAACAAGAAGCAATTAAAATAGTAGCAGAAACTGACGAATATAGCTCCCGAAATTTACCTCACAACAAAACTTTTAATAATATAAATGAAACAAAACCAATCAATTATAGTTAAGCTAATTGAATAATAACATAAAAATTGACAACCTAAAATTCAATTTATGATTAATGAAACACCTGCAGAGTGATACACAATACTTTACCAGTCCAGTGATCACAAAATGGCAAGAGGAATATGAATCCTCTGCCAGCACTTAAATAAACTAATCTACCCCGCCTACCCGACTACTCCGCATTGGATAATGCTTGATTGACATCTATTACTAACCTATTAGAAAATATCAACACAAAACCAGATCTAACTAGCTTAGCTACCTAAACAACCAGGGAACCCGCCTACTTAACTACTCCCTATTGGATAATGTTTAATTGACATACATCAGCACCTATTAAAAATTATCAACACAAAAACCAGCTCCAACTAGCTTAGCTACATAACAAACAGGGTGCTTATATTCACTCTATCCTATACAGTCTCTCGTTCTTTTTATATATAGTTATACTGGTGGTCAGCAAAATTCTGCACTGTCCTCCTACGATATACTACAATGAAGCACAGATATGGAGCGTTTTTCAGGCAGAGAACGTATAATACTGGTGGTCACTGGTCAGCAAAACTCTGCACTGTCCTCCTACTATATAATACTGCTGGTCCCCAGTCCCCACAATGAAGCAATTAGCACACTGAGCACAGATATTTGCAGCACACTGAGCACAGTCAGATATGGAGCGTTTTTCAGGCAGAAAACGTATAATACTGGTGGTCACTGGTCAGCAAAACTCTGCACTGGCCTCCTACTATATAATACTGCTGGTCCCCAGTCCCCACAATAAAGCAATTAGCACACTGAGCACAGATATTTGCAGCACACTGAGCACAGTCAGATATGGAGCGTTTTTCAGGCAGAGAACGTAGATATTTGCACTTGCAGCACACTGAGCACAGATATTTGCAGCACACTGAGCACAGATATTTGCAGCACAATTTGCAGCCCACTGAACACAGAAACTGAGAGGACGCCAGCCACGTCCTCTCACGATCATCTCCAATACATGAGTGAAAAATGGCGGCGACGCGCGGCTCCTTATATAGAATACGAATCTTGCGAGAATCCGACCGCGGGATGATGACGTTCGGGCGCGCTTGGGTTAACCGAGCAAGGCGGGAGGATCCGAGTCTGCCTCGGACCCGTGTAAAATGGGTGAAGTTCGGGGGGGGGTTCGGATCCCGAGGATCCGAACCCGCTCATCACTAATATAAATATATATCCACTGTACAAGGTGGCACTCACAGGTCTTGATCAATGAGAGTAAAAGACTGACAGAGTCCGTTCTGTACGTTCAACGTTTCGGATTGCACCCTTATCAAGAACACCATGAAATATATATATATATATATATATATATATATATGCACAGATGTATACTCTTACATCTAGCACCCATGCGACAAGTAGTGTCCCTGTTCCTTGATATTTATAAGCCCGGCCATGTCACAGGTTGGCATATTCAGTTGCATCATGGCGTATTCAGTCACATCATAATACACTGATAGTGTCAGAGAGTGTAAGACTACTTTCTGTCTGCCAGATGTCGGTTTTCCTAAACTGCACTTTTCCTGTGTCAAATAGCCAATGTAGTTTCTGTGGCACTGCCCACTGATGGGCTGAAAGCACCATTTGGGAGCTGCCATAAATGAGGAGCTGCGGTTTATTGTTTCCTGAAGACCAGATTCTACTTGGACAAGAGGACCGAGTACCACCAAGGACTGGGTAAGTATGCAGTGTGAATGTGTGTGAGTGTGTAATAAAGGTTTTAATCATTCGGTTTGAGCCCTGTCTTTTTTTATTTCTTTAAATCTTTACAGTGGGAGTACTTGCCAGGATGCCCATTACTGGCCGGGCATCCTGGCATTTGCGGTTCTCCAAGTGTTGACATGAGGGGCAGGCTGGGTATGATCTGTAGTCCCACTATAGCAGACAATATTATTTCTTATTTTACAGCATAAACCTCTCAGCCACTGCCACCAGAGGTGTGAGGGTAGCCCCGGGCTTCACGGCAATCCTGAGGGATACCCAGGACGGGGACTCAAATCATAAGGGATACCAGGCCTTGGGTGACCAGTTTGGGGCAGGATAATGTGGTGGCAGGTTCCCCCCCATGAAGCGTGTCTCTCTGCTATGGCATTACCCACTGACTGGCTGAGCCTGGTGACTGGAAATACAGGGAACGCCACTCCATTTTTTCCCTGAATTTCCATTACTAGTATTGGATCAAAGGTCCGAGGGGTGTGTGTGTGTGTGTGTGTGGGGGGGGAGCTGACATATTTTTTCCTTATTATCAACAATTACATACTGTATATTTATTATTGCATACAGTAGTCCTGCATCTTATATGCACAAATGTGCATGCAACCCAGACGCACATGTTGCACGTCTTAGATGCCCACGTGTGGCTAACCTTTGTAGAGATATTAATGTACTGTCAGCAATCTAAAGTTGCACATCCAATCTTTAAATAAAATGAGATGCTGTCTTGCTGACACTTGTAGTGTCCTGCTGCTTCGTTCATTACCTAGTCTGCACATCCTCCCTAACATTCATTTTATGCAGCGTTAGAGAGATGACTTTACTTCTAATCATTGCTGAAATTGCTGCTAGCAGCTGACACAACATGATGCTAATCTTTGCAGATATAACACTCAACTGCCAGTACTCTAAAGTCGCACATTCAGTCTTTAATAAAGTGAGATGCTGTCACGCTGGCACTTGTAGTGTACTGCTGCTTCGTTCAATGTATGGTCTGCACCTCCCCCCACCGTTTATTTCTATACAATGCCAGATATATGACATTACTGCAAAGTATTGCAGAAATTGCTGCTAGCAGCTTGCACAAAATGACACTAACATTTGCAGATATACAGATGTGTCCTCCATCAGCTCACTCACCAATAGGTCACATGTGCATATAAGTCATGATTGTGACTGGTCATGCCCATGTGAGACCTGTTCATGGGCCTGCATGCACCATGCAACTGTATGTGTCACAGGTGCATACACAGCACATGCACACACTGACGGGCAAGCTAACCATGGCATATGACCCGTGATTGCCGTAGCTAGCATGTAAGATAAGGCTGGACTCATCTCTACCACTGAATTGCCGGTAGTCTAACGTCACACATCCAGTATTTAATAAAATGAGATTCTGTCATGCTGACACTTGTGGTGTTCTACATCCTAGTTTGCTACACTGGCAATACAAGTATTAGCAGTATAGCAAGTCATGCACAAGAGGTAAGGTCAATACTTAACATACTTCTACTCGGGTCCATTTCCACTGAGGCCAGGGACATTGAAGAATAATATATATATATATATATATATATATATATATAGACAAGCGTCCAGAGATTTGGAGGTGCACTCATCCAGTAAATGATATTCAGCGACTTTTCTTTGTTCACAATATCTTTATTAGTAGAAATTCGGCCTATTTGGTCGACGTTTCGATCCTCAGTTGTAGGATCTTTATCAAGACAAGCTTCACTTTATAAACAATGCTCAAAAGCATCATATATTGATTTTCGACTAAATCAATATATCAGGTTCAGACAGTATCAAGGCTGCATGGCTAGTAAGGCCACATTCAAAAGTAGATTACTAATGGAGACAGCTTAGACAACTCAGTGGTTCACGATGGTGGTCAGGTCCTAACAGCCTAAGCAGCCACACTGAAGCTTGTCTTGTCCTACAACTGACGATCGAAACGTCGACCAAATAGGCCGAATTTCTACTAATAAAGATATTGTGAACAAAGAAAAGTCGCTGAATATCATTTACTGGATGAGTGCACCTCCAAATCTCTGGACGCTTGTCTGAATATTGTGGGCCTACCTGACACTGGAGAACCCCACTAGGAGCACCCCACTGTTGTTATTTTCCTTGATGCGAGTGCAGGATTATACATGTTCTATATATATATATATATAATTCCACTTTTAGATCGCTTTGCAAGTGAAAGTGACAGTGCCATCGGCAGATCCATTTATTTTAGAGATGTGCGGCGGGCACTTTTCGTGTTTTGTGTTTTGGTTTTGGTTCTAATTCCACTTTCATGTTTTGGTTTTGGCTTGGTTTTGCCAAAACCACTCTTTCGTGTTTTGGTTTTGGATCTGGATGATTTTTGAAAAATACGTAAAAACAGCTAAAATCACAGAATTTGGGGGTAATTTTGCTCCTACAGTATTATTAACCTCAATAACATTGATTTCCACTCATGTCAAGTCTATTCTGAACACTTCACACCTCAAAATATTGTTTTAGGCCTAAAAGTTGCACCGAGGTGGCGGTATGACTCAGCTAAGCGACACAAGTGTGCGGCACAAACACCTGGCCCATCTAGGAGTGGCACTGCAGTGTCAGACAAGATGGCACGATTCAAAAACTAGTCCCTAAACAGCACATGATGCAAAGAAGAAAAAGAGGTGCAATGAGGTAGCTGAATGGCCAAGCTAAGTGACACAAGTGTGCGGCACAAACACCTGGCCCATCTAGGAGTGTCACTGCAGTTGCAGACAAGATGACACTTAAAAACACTAGGCCCTAAACAGCACATCATGCAAAGAAGAAAAAGAGGTGCAATGAGGTAGCTGTATGACTAAGCTAAGTGTGCGGCACAACCAACATGGGACGTGCTGGAATTTGCCCAGATGTAATACATGCACAATATTGGTGGCACAGGATAGCGTACCCCTAAACAACACACACACACACGGCAAAGCGTGTAAAATTAATATGGATAATAACCCTTTTATTTGGAGATATTATAATAATACTAGGTGATTCACCCCGCCCTACGGGTGCTCTTCACACTGTCGTAAGCAGCAGCGTATACCACTGTGACTGCCTCGTCACTGGAATGACTGATGGACAGGACACTACCACTGGTCTGATGCAGCACAACACAACAACACTTTTTTTGGTTAGATCAACACAGAGGACTCGTGGACACTCGCTCAGGTTAGAGGAGAGGAGATTCCGCACAATAAGGCGTAAAGGCTTTTTCACGGTAAGGACAATACGTGTTTGGAATTCCCTGCCTGAGGGAGTTGTAATGGCAGAATCTGTCAACACCTTTAAGAATGGGTTAGATAAATTCCTAATGGATAAGCATATCCAGGGGTATGGTGCATAGTCATGCATTATAGTTACTATAAATAGGGATAAAATGCAACGGCTGACAGCAGCATCAGTCAGAAATTTTAGTCAAATAATCATGCATAGGAGACCACAAATAGGTTGAACTCGATGGACAATTGTCTTTTTTCAACCTCAGATACTATGTAAGGGACTTGTGGTTGTTGTTATTATTATTATTATTATTATTATTATAATACTGGTGCAGTGGACATATAGCAGCAGCGTATATCATCACTGGAATGACTGATGGACAGGACACTACCACTGGTTTGATGCAGCACAACACAACAACACTGTAAGGGACTTGTGGTTGTTATTATTATTATTATTATTATTATTATTATTATAATAATACTGTAGCAGTGGACATATAGCACCAGCGTATATCGTAACTGGAATGACTGATGGACAGGACACTACCACTGGTATGATGCAGCACAACACAACACCACTTTATACAGCTACACTGGATATATGGGAACAGAGGACACCAACACTGTGACTGGCTGGACTGAAGCAGCACAATACACTGACTACACTGGACTGGACAGCACAACACAACACCACTTTATACAGCTACACTAGATATATGGCAGCAGAGGACACCAACACTGTGACTGGCTGGACTGATGCAGCACAATACACTGACTATTGTTAAGAACCACAAGTAGTGGTTCAGTCCTGTTGCTTTCCGTTTATGTATTTTATGTTATAGTTATCTTGCAGGCCAAGATTTCCTTTGCTCTGGTTTAGAAAGACTCTTGTTGGCCGCCGGTGGTGAGTCTGTGTAGTTGCAGCCTGTTTCCATGTGTTTAGCCTCACCTGTCTGTTAATTGCTCCTGTCAGTTTGGAGTCATGCAGCAGGGCAGCTGCATGACATAATTTATTAGGGCTCCCTGTTATATTCTGTCTTAGTGCATTACACAGATGCCGGTGATAGCTTCTGTCTAGCTGCTTCCTGCCTTGAAGCATTCCTGTCCAGGAGTCCAGTGTCTGATCCAGTGTCTGATCCAGTGTCTGATCCAAAATCCTGCCTTGAAGCATTCCTGTCCAGGAGTCCTGTGGCTTTGCCTGTTTCTGATCCAGTATCCTTGGGGTCCACTGGTCTGTCATTTGGAATTCTGCCTGTCCTCCGGTCCTAAGAGCCTGTGTCAGCTACTTTGAGGGTTCCTGTCCTTTTGCCAGTATTTGTATCGGTTTCGTGAGTAGCGGCTCTGCCGCATTCCTCGGCCTAGGCCGCAGCGTCTTGTTATATTTGTTTTGGAGTTTCTGCAGAGGTTCTGCGTTGGCTGTCCTCGCCGGTATACGACAGTGTCGTGTAGGCGTGTGGACAGCATTGCCTTTGTTGTTTGTCTTGGTGGCTGAGCCGCACATACTCTCATTTAGTTCTGTAGCGCCCCTAACTCTGTATTTCTGTCTTCAGTTAGAGGTTCCCCTTGTCATCATCCCATCTCAGTTTACGCCTTGTCTCCAACTAAGACCGGGGGGGGGGCATCGGAGTTGGGCAGACATAATCCGCCCTTCAAACGTGGCTGCCGTGGGCCCAAGAAACCATAGTCTCAAAGGCGTAAGCTGACTACGAGGGTGAGACAACGGAGTCAGATTTCCATAGGGGTTGCTGCTGAGCTCCGTATCTGTTGCAGCATTATGTTCCTGTACTTGGGGCTCATCCGCCCTGTCTCTGGAGTACCAAGTACAGTGAACGTAACAACTACACTGGACAGCACAACACAGCACAAAACTCGCCAGAGCCGGCCTTAGGCATAGGCAAACTAGGCAAATGCCTAGGGCATTTGGTATGCTTAAGGGCACCAGCAGCTCCTGCTGATTAAAATTATATGCGGCATGCCTATATTCTGTGTGTGACTGCTGCTGTATCTGCATACGAAATGCTACGTTGCGTGTATTCCTGGAAATCACTGTAATGTAGCATTTCGTATGCAGATACAGCTGCAGTCGCACAGGCATGCTGCATATCATTTTAATCAGCAGAAGCTGCTTGTGCATCCTAGCCATATGGTAATTCAAATAAGATGCATTTTCATAAACAAAAGGTGCCCGACATTAGCAGAGCTGCCAGCTGACACATGCAGGCATCTCCTGCAGAACTAGCGGCGGTGCTAGGGGGCATCAGCCAAAAACTTGCCTAGGGCATCATATTGGTTAGGGCCGGCTCTGAGACTCGCCACCCCACTTTCCCGCCCCCACACAGACATTGAACACTGAGAACACGTCCTCTCAATACACTCTCCGAGACTGGAGTGAAAATGGCTGCGACGCGTGGCTCCTTATATGGAATCCAAATCCTGCGAGAATCCGACAGCGGGATGATGACGTTTTGCTGCGTTCGGATTTCTGAGTCAGGTAAGAAAACCAGAGTCTGGCTCGGCACTGAACTCAGAAGGCAAAGTCCGGTAGGGTTCGGTGTTCTCTGAGAACCGAACCCGCTCATCTCTAATTTATTTGCAATGACACAGAATGTTCTATTTGTTTTACTGCAGTGAGCGAGCTTTGGAAAGTGTACAGCAGCTACCATACAAAGTCGCACAGATGAGCACTCTGATTCATATGGAGAAGGGGCAAATAATTTTAGCATGCGTATGTTCCATGGCGATGTTTACGCAGCATCTACTATAGTACATGTTTCTGCTTGGAACAATGGCATAGAGATAAAGGTCCTGTTCCAAGACTGAATTGCATAGTTTGGGAAAACATAGGGTCAGGCCCTTGTGCAATAATTAAGAAAAAAGACGGGCATATTTAAATGCCTGTCATGAAATAATTATCAAAGTTGGCAGGGACAGGATTATGAGGTAACTCCAGAGATATTGGAGTGACTTTGTGAGCAGGCAGAAAAGGTGGCTCCAGCATATAAGGGCCACCTCATAATTGGTAGTGTAAGTACAGTGCAGTTTGAGCAGAGCCGGCCCTAACCAATATGATGCCCTAGGCAAGATTTTGGCTAGTGCCCCCTAGCACCACTGCTGGTTCTGCCTCTGACCTTGCACTTCTTTCCCAGAACCATCACCCCTCAGCCATAGCAGTCCTTATTTTGGTGTTTGTACCCCCTATCTTTTAAATAGGAACAGTTCGCACATTTGGCGCACAGCCCAAAAAGGGGTGTGTTTTGCTGGCAAGGGGCATGGCCACACAATAGTTACCCCAATTCCAAATACGCCACACAGTACTGCACTTTATTCACATTTGATCATGCGATAGTTTCCATAATTCATATTACATCCCACAGTAGTATCACTTTACCTTATAAACGTTACTCCTCACAGTAGAGCCCCTTATTCACATTACATCACACTGAATTGCTCCTTATTCACATTACACTACACCCTATAGCTCTTTATTCACATTAGACGACACAGTAGTGACCTTTCTATACGCAACACCACATAGAAGAGCACCTTAAACACATAATTCCACACAGTAATGCCCCTAACACATATGAGACACATTATTAATGTCCTTCTAAACATAATGTGCTTACACATTATGACAACCTTTATTAATGCCCTTTTACACATAATGTCCCTTACACATATGCCGCACATTATTAATGCCCTAATACACATAATGACACACATAGTGCCCCCTACACATTTGCTGCACATTGTTAGTGCCCCTATACACATAATGACACATACATTAGTACCCTGTTACACATACAGTATGCCACACATTATTAATGCCCTTATACACATAATGACACACATAGTGCCCCTTATACATATGTTGCACATTATTAATGCATTTTTACATGACACACATAATGCTCCTTACACATATTCCGAACACTACTGCACAACCAACCCACTCACATGCACACAGCACTCACACTGCCGCTAACACTGTGACCTCTGCCTCTGCTTGGATACAGATCTGTCCTCATAAATCTTGCCTCAGTGCTAACGTTGGGCAAATTTTTTTATGAAAATGCATCTTATTTACATTGTTATGTGGCTAGGATTCACAAGCAGCTTCTGCTGATTAAAATTATATACAGCATGCCTTAATACTGTGTGAGACTGTGGCTGTATCTGCATATGAAATGCTACACACAGAATATAGGCATGCCACATATCATTTTAATCAGCAGAAGCTGCTGATGCCCCTGGGCATATCAAATGCCCTAGGCAATTGCCTAGTTTGCCTATAGCTATGGCCGGCTCTGAGTTTGAGTCTCCCTTATCCAAATTGCTTGGGACCAGAAGTAGATGTTTCTATATTTTGGAATATTTGATACCATAATGAGATATCTTGGAGATGAGACCCAAGTCTGAACACAGAATGCATTTATGTTTCATACACATAGCCTGAAAGTAAGTTTATACAATATTTTTAATAATCTGTGCATATTGGACCATCAGAAAGCAAAGGTGTCACTATCTCAGTCATGCTGAAAAAAATCTTTATTTCAAAATATTCAATATATCAGAATTTGTATACAGGAGACTCAACCTGTACGGTGTTTTATTTTATTTTTTTAATAGCTGTGTGGTGTGGCCACGCTAGGTACCTGTATTCTATATTGGTCTTTCTGATGCTTCTTGTATTGCTTTCAGCCTCTGTAATGCTCTTTGCATTGTCCACCGGTCTTTGGAATTCTCTCTGTATTGTATACCGTATGAGTCACTGGAATGCTCTCTGTATTTTAAGGCAGTCATTAGGATACTCACTGTATTGCATGGTGGTCTATTGAATGTTTTATTTATTGTATGGCAGTCCATGGAATGCTTTATGCATTCTATGGTGGTTTCTGAAAGCCTCTGCATTGTATGGTGGACTCTGGAATGCTACTATAACAGTTTACAATTTAAAATTTCAGTTCTCAGCTGTTTGGACCTTCTCTTGGGTACCTACACGGTCAGACTAACAATGAGGTGGATGGAACTATAGCCCATGTCTTCCATATAAAAATAGGCTCATCGTCATCATTACAGCTGCACATCTGGCCACACAGTATTGAATAAATCATTAATATCAAAATTGTATTTCTATTTTACTCAAACATTTTGCAATTATTTTACTTTTATTAATTTAGATAGATATTGGGGCTGATAGTGTAGTGAATGTACACGACTACATGACTCCATAATAGAGATGAGCGGGTTTGGTTCCCTAAAACCAAACCCCTCTGAACTTCACGCTCTGAGTCCGGATCCCGAGTCCGGCTCGGGATTTCCCGACAGACTCAGAAACCAGAACGAGCCAAAACGTCATCATCCCACTGTCGGATTTTCGCGGGTTTTGGATTCCATATAAGGAGCCATGCATCACTGCCATTTTAACTCCAGTCCTGGAGAGTGTAGCGAGAGGGCGTGTCTCCTCAGTGTCTGTGCGGGAAAGTGGTGTGGCGTGTGGGGGGCGACCTGCTCTTTTGATCATTCCAGTGGTTCTGTCTTGTGCTGCATCAGTCCAGTCACAGTGATGGTGTCTTGTGCTGCCATTAGTTCAGTGCTGCTGTATAAGTCCAGTCCAGTGGTGCTGTCTTGTGCTGCATCAGTCCAGTGGTAGTGTCCTGTGCTGCCATTAGTCCAGTGGTGGTGTCCTCTGCTGCTATAAGTCCAGTGCTGCTGTATAAGTCCAGTCCAGTGGAGCTGTCTTGTGCTGAATCAGTCCAGTGGTGGGGTCTTGTGCTGCATCAATCCAGTCACTCCAGCGGTGGTGTCCTGTGCTGGCATAAGTCCAGTGGTGGTGTCCTGTGCTGCCATAAATCCAGTGCTGCTGTATAAGTCCAGTCTAAAGGTGCTGTCTTGTGCTGCATCAGTCCAGTGGTGGTGTCTTGTGCTGCATCAGTCCAATCACTTCAGTGATGGTGTCCTGTGCTGCCATAAGTCCAGTGGTGCTGCTGTATAAGTCCATTCCAGTGGTGCTGTCTTGTGCTGAATCAATCCAGTGGTGTCCTGTGCTGCCATAAGTCCAGTAGTGGTTTCCTGTGCTGCCATAAGTCCAGTGGTGCTGCTGTATAAATCCTGTCCAGTGGTGCTGCCATATAAGTCCAGTGGTACTGCCATATAAGTCCAGCAGTACTGCCGTATAAGTCCAGTCCAGTGGTCCTGCCATATAAGTCCAGCGGTACTGCTTTATAAGTCCAGCGGTACTGCCATATAAGTCCAGCGGTACAGCCATGTAAGTCCAGTGGTACAACCATATAAGTCCAGCTATACTGCCATACAAGTCCAGGAGTACTGCCGTATACATCCAGCGGTACAGCTGTATAAGTCCAGCAGTACTGCCATATAAGTCTAGGGGTACTGCTGTATAAGTCCAGGGGTGCTGCCATATAAGTCCAATGGTGTTGTCCTGTGCTGCCATAAGTCCAGTGGTGCTGCTGTATAAGTCCAGTTCAGTGGTGCTGCCATATAAGTCCAGGAGTACAGCCATATAAGTCCAGTGGTACTGCCGTATAAGTCTAGGGATATTGCCATATAAATCCAGGGATTACTGCCGTATAAGTCCAGCGGTACTGACATACAAGTCCAGTGGTGCTCTATAAGCCCAGTCCAGTGGTGGTGTCTTGTGCTGCATCAGTCCAGTCACTTCAGTGGTGGTGTCCTGTGCTGCCATAAGTCCAGTGGTGCTGTTGTATAAGTCCAGTCCAGTGGTGCTATCTTGTGTTGCATCAGTCCAGTGGTGGTGTCCTGTACTGCTGTGTAAGTCCAGTGGTGGTGTACTGTGCTGCCATAAGTCCAGTGGTGCGGCTGTATATGTCCAGTCCAGTGCATAGCCAGGTTAAGGGGGGGTGGATGCAGGCCATAGTGTACCCTGGGCCCCCCTTTGAAGGGGCCTCCCCGGCCAGAGCACCCTGACTTAACTAGCTTTCCCTCTTAAGCAGCAGCAGAACCAGCAGCCAGATTGTGAGCAGGACAGTATGCAGTGCAGGAGTATCATGTTTAATGAGCTATTCCCGAGTCCTGTCCCATTGTGTAGTACAGAGACTGCTGCTATTCTTGCATGTGATAAGATAAGTAATTGTATTTTTCTATGTGTATTTTAAGGTAAAGTTGTCTTTGTTACACTACAAATTTTTTTAATAAAATAGTTGTCTTTCAATTAGGTGGAACTATAACAGTACCCAACCATTATTAAACTATTTGTTTAAAACTAATATAATCCATTGGTTTAAATGTAATATACACAATCCATACCTCCTCCATGACCCATTTCAGGAGAGACAACATGCTCTCTACATGGACTTCCTTCTTAATTTATGATTGCAATCACCTGTGTTGAAATACCTTTCTTATCAATTAAATAGTTCAACACAGGTGACACCAATCATATATTAAGTGGGAAGTCTAGGTAGAGAGCATTTTGTCCCTCCTAGAATGGCACATGTTGGGAGGTATGTACAATCTAAAATACACCCCCCCACCCCCACACACACACACACCTTTCACCGGGGCCCCCTGTCTTAAATGCCCCAGGCACCCACAAAGCATAATCTGGCCCTGGTCCAGTGGTGCTGATGTATAAGTCCAGTCCAGTGGTGCTGCCGTGTAAGTGCAGCAGTACTGCCGTATAAGTTCAGTGGTACAGCCGTATAAGTCCAGCGGTACTCCTGTATAAGTCCAGTCTAGTGGTGCTATCTTGTGTTGCATCAGTCCAGTGGTGGTGTCCTGTGCTGCCATAAGTCCAGTGGTGCTGCTGTATAAATCCAGTCCAGTGGTGCTGACATATAAGTCCAGTCCATTGGTGCTGCCATGCAAGTGCAGCGGTACTGTCGTATAAGTCCAGTGTTACTTCCGTATAACTCCAGGGGTTAAGTCCAGTGGTGATGTCCTGTGCTGTATATTATTTACTTCAAATAAAGGGGTTATTAATATTTAATCCAAATAATTTTTACAGGGTTTGCCCTGTGTAGTGTAGGGGTACGCTTTCCTGTGCTGCATATTATTATAATAGCTCCAAATAAAAGGGGTATTAGCCAAATAATTTTTACAGGCTTTGCCGTGTGTGTGTGGTTTAGGGGTACGCTCTCCTGTGCTGCATATTATTATAATAACTCCAAATAAAACGGTTATTATCTAAATAATTTTTACAGGCTTTGCCATATGTGTGTGTGGATTAGGGGTACGCTCTCCTGTGCTGCATATTATTATAATAACTCCAAAAAAAATGGTTATTATCCAAATAATTTTTGCAGGGGTTGCCCTGTGTGGTGTAGGGGTATGCTCTGCTGTGCCGCATATTGTTATATAACTTCAGAAAAATAATGGAGAACAAAAATTTGGAGGATAAAATAGGAAAATAGGGCTGAAGCTGCTGCCACTAGTCATAACATAGATGATGAAATGTGATGATGTCGATATTATCTTAAACCATAAAGCTATACCTTTAAACACACTTTTACCATGGAGCCGCTGCGCCGCTATACTTAATATACACGCTACGCACTTTAGTACGCACAGTGCGCGCACACACTCTTGATAAACTTTAAACCTTATTAGTAATGCAATGCAGTGATGTTATACCTTAAACCTTACGCAGCGCTGACGGTATAAAGTACCCGCAGTGCGTACACACCTTATCAATACACTCTTAAACCTTATACAGTTAAATACACTTTAAACCCTAGCAGGGAAAAGAGGACACAAAACCGATTTGTAGTTAAACACCGGGTTCTAACGCCGCAGTGGATTATTTGAAAGGGGATAACAATACAAATTATACACTACAAGGCTAGCAAGATAAATCTACAACAGAATAATGGCTACAGTCAATGTACATACGTGAGAATATTCGCTTGCGCAACCTGGACCAGTCCTCCGCTCATCAGGTAGATAGCGTTCAGAGTCTTCTGACCGGCCAGGCAGCAACAGGCTTTTTATACACAACTTCCATAAACAATACAATGGCTACTGTAATCCCCTTGTTCATTGGACACAGAGATGCATCTTTACATTACAGGAGAGGTCATAGGTTGATTTGAAAAGGTGGGCGATGTCTTTCCCAACTGCTCTTGTGGGTGGTCTCCTCTGGATTCCCGCCGCATACATAATATACAGTAAATACAGTTTTATATCTATATTCTACTTCTGCACATAACTATACGCAGGAACATGCGATCTTCCTCTAACCACCACCGAGATGTTACCCTTAAAGTACCCTACAGCTGGATACTAGACATCACCTTCTAACCTTTGTCTGTCCCTTCCTATCATGCAAAGGCGAATCCCTTAGTCCTGGAATCATTTAAACTGTTGATACTTGCTGATGTGGTGCAGGGGGTCTATGTGTACAATGTGCACTATTTGGGTTAAATATGTAATGTTCTGATAACCCTCTATGCGCTCACAAACTTCGCCGTAAATACCCATACCACGCGCAGGACCGCGGGAGCGATCATACGCAAATTGCAGATATGTGCACGCACAGCGGAACAAGTGCACGCGCAGCGGGCATGTGTGTGTGGTTAGTACGTGGTGTGTGTGCTACAATATTTTTTTATTTTGACAGTCCACCCTTCGGCAGTCAACAATAACTGCCACTATCTAAACACTAAACAGAAAAATATACAATACAATATCTACAGATGATTGGATGGTAGGAGGAGAGGTGTAGGTGGGAAATGTATGACCTAGTGGGATAGTAAAAGCATGTATGTATGAATCCATGTCTGAGGGGCATGTATCATCGTGCCGTATATGTTCTAGATAAGCTTCGAGGTATTGCGAAGTATACATTAAATCCTTCTTATCCCGTATTAAGGGTCTGTAAGTGGGCCAACAAACACTACCGAGCTCTTTTCGGCTTCTTGTTCCAACAAATGGGGTGCACATTTAGTTGATGATACATGGAGGGGGAACATATGTGAGTGCTAATATATGTGGATATCACCTGTCGACTATGTGTGTCACTAACTGAAGGTTGTAGAGATGAAGATAAGACACATATCTAAAATACATTTACATAACATTTTCATAATCATTCTTGGGTGTAGTTGATGTCTTTTCTGGATCGATGTTCCTGGGCAAAGGGGGAGACAAAGGAAAAACGGGTGAAAGAAACGGGCCATGGAATTCATTTGCAATCATGTCGTATCATAACATTGTCTCTATGGATGGGTCGTAAATTAAATCTGCTGCTGTAACAATGCCCCCGCTCCTTAAACTCATCAAATTTGTGCCGTGCTTGCGCCGCGTTAAAATTCGAACACACCTAAATATCAAGCCAATAATTATGACGACTCCCAGGATACAAAGGAGCAACTTTCCTACACTCATTATAACATTTTGAGCCCACTCTCCTTAACCTGAGAACCAATTTCGTGGGTTCAACCATGAGACCCAGCCGGTCAGTTCATTACTCACAGCAGTCAGGGTAAGGTTGTGTCTCCTTCGGAACTCCCACTTCAACTGCAAGATAAAACACAATATTCCTGGCGCCGCAATTGTCGGATTTGAAAGCAGCTCTCTCAGGGGTAATAGGTCATTTACCCAAAAAATAAGCCAAAAGAACCACAATCTGAGAATGCGCTTTTCAAATCCAATGTAGATTTTATTAATTATCTATATATTATAAAAAAAATATATATACATTTAACTATTACAGTTATATATATATTTTGCCGGCCGGCCACATAAAAAGCCTATTTAAATTAAATAAAAAATTGTGTTTATATATAATTAATTAAAACTTGATTACAATAGACAAATCTTATATGTTTATATATATTCTTTGCACTGGGATCTTTGACAAATCCTACAATCACTTTTTCCGATAATAAAAAATGTGCTCAAGTCCATGTATTCATGAATCAATTTAGCAACTTATTGCACAAGATGTAATTGGTAGCAATCTGTTGAATAAAGCCATGCATCCATAGTCAGATTGGTAACTGTGGCAAAGCAAGTGGTTAATAGCAATCTGTTGAACACAGCCTTCCTCACAGCTGAGCAGTTCCGTTTAACTAATTCACAAAGTTAGTTTTGTTACAACTGTAACTGGTTAAAACTACTGTGTAGCAAAATAAGATTTGTATACCGTACAGAATGCCTCTGTTGTCCACCGTGCGTGCGGCGTCCCTCCTGGTTAGTGTTTTTCTCACCGTCCGCTTTCTCTGGAGGGGAATCTGTTTGTATCACTCGCCATTCTTATCCTCCTGGTGCTTGGCCGCCCGGCTGGTATTTCTCCTCGTCAGCCTTAGCAGGAGTTCGTGGACTGGTGTCAGGCAAAAGTTGCACACGCTTCCCCTTGCCTTCGGGGTGTTGTGTTAGCCGACCAGCTGATGTAACAAATGCTGCAGTCTGTATGAGAATATGCTGCATTCTCATACAGACTGCAGCATTTGTTACATCAGCTGGTCGGCTAACACAACACCTCGAAGGCAAGGGGAAGCGTGTGCAACTTTTGCCTGACACCAGTCCACGAACTCCTGCTAAGGCTGACGAGGAGAAATACCAGCCGGGCGGCCAAGCACCAGGAGGATAAGAATGGCGAGTGATACAAACAGATTCCCCTCCAGAGAAAGCGGACAGTGAGAAAAACACTAACCAGGAGGGACGCCGCACGCACGGTGGACAACAGAGGCATTCTGTACGGTATACAAATCTTATTTTGCTACACAGTAGTTTTAACCAGTTACAGTTGTAACAAAACTAACTTTGTGAATTAGTTAAACGGAACTGCTCAGCTGTGAGGAAGGCTGTGTTCAACAGATTGCTATTAACCACTTGCTTTGCCACAGTTACCAATCTGACTATGGATGCATGGCTTTATTCAACAGATTGCTACCAGTTACATCTTGTGCAATAAGTTGCTAAATTGATTCATGAATACATGGACTTGAGCACATTGTTTATTATCGGAAAAAGTGATTATAGGATTTGTCAAAGATCCCAGTGCAAAGAATATATATAAACATATAAGATTTGTCTATTGTAATCAAGTTTTAATTAATTATATATAAACACAATTTTTTATTTAATTGAAATAGGCTTTTTATGTGGCCGGCGGGCAAAATATATATATAACTGTAATAGTTAAATGTATATATATATTTTTTTATAATATATAGATAATTAATAAAATCTACATTGGATTTGAAAAGCGCATTCTCAGATTGTGGTTCTTTCAACTGCAAGATATCGCCCATCTTTTGATCGATGATCTCCGTGGGGTCATCAGTGCTGTTTGTAATATATGTGCAGCACTTCACACCATATTGAGTTGCCAAAGTGACACAGTACCCACCCGTCACGGCTGTGATATAATTGAAGACCATCCTGTACTGGATCAGTTCTGTCTTGTAAGCTTGCAACTCCCTACCCGTATACCTGAAGGTGTAGTCATACATCTCAGTGATATTATCTATCAAGTTCGCTAGTGCATGGATATACCTATAATTTATAATTCCTCTGGCAGTACGGGTGATGTCTAATGCGAGAAGGAATTGAATCCCGGTGGATTCGTGGATCAAATCAGAGGCTACGTGCTCTGTCCTATCTATGAGGTGTCTCTTGACGATGTGTTCATAATGAGTATGAGTATAAGGAGCCTGAGCACTGCGGTGAACGTCTTTCATCTTATCATGGGTTATGGTAATGGCCTCTGGCAACACTCTTCCAATGTAACACAATCCCTCTGAGTTTGGGGCAAGCCACTTATACGCCTTCCTCCCACATATGAAATAAGCATCATCGGGGAGAACATATGGGACAGAATATGACATCACCATATTACATACTTTCCAAGTGAAAAACCCAATCCCTAGTTCTCTCATCTGTTCAGTACAAGTATCAGGCTGTATGATATGCGCACAGTACCCTGGTGATACTTCTCCAACCCGCATGGTCTTGCTTTCTTGAGTATACCTATACCGAAAATACCTTCCACTGTTGGCTATTTGGCGTATAAGTTCAGAGTCTACGGGTATCCTATCAGCTCTGTGCGAAAATGCCATGGTTTGATTATTCCATGTCACCTCCCAATTTCCTGGTTTTCGGGAATTGGAAATGTTGAAACACACTAAGGATCTATCTACATGATACTGGTGGAGCTTCAAACTAGGGGGCCTAGAAATATTAAATTTCTTGTCCACCGGTCTCCCACACCGTAATTCGAGTACCTCATCTATTGCTAAAGGGTATGGTACTAATCCTGACTTGCTCTGACCTTGAGGTACTTGTGAACACACCCAGCATTCTGTCTGGTTTAAGACCTTACCCACTAGTGAGTGGTAATCACTCAATGGATGACGGTCCATGTTGATATTAAGGCTGGACTGACATCTCTGGATGCACCCATCCTCAACTATGTTCTCACAATTTTTACAAATGCAATTTTCTTCAGCCAATAACCCTTCACAGTGCCTCCTAGTTCCCTGACTACCAGATCATTTTCTGATACTCGCCTTTGCTCGAGTGATGTGTTGCTCTTGGAATGCTATAAATCCGTCCTCGCCATCAGAACCCATTCCAGATCCTTTCTCGACCTCTCTGGTACTCTCACCGAAACAGACTGTTCTGGTCAACAACAGGGTTAACAGGAAAACCCGGAATGCAGTCTCTTGGGGTAAGTCCATCTTGTTAAGAGGAGAGAAAGGAAACAAAAAGGGGGAGGAAAGGAGGGTAGTGGGAGATGGAGAAAATAATAAAAAGGGAAATAGAAAAACTGGTGTGACAACCGCCTCTGGTCTTGTTGTTCTCCGCACTCAGGTGCCGTGACAACAGTCCTGCCTCCCAACCTTCCTGGAACAGACACTCCAGTGATACGATGTTCTCTCCGGGTCAGCGACCTTTCTGTAGGAAACATAAATCTGTTTAACTGTTGTGTATTATCAGTTGTGTGATCTTTGGGAAGTGAGAAGAGAGGGGAAATAATAAATAGAAAATTTGTCAGATTTGCGTTCACCATCAGACTGTCACACCATCATGTATATCGGTATCTATGCACAGTCTATCTTCACCAGTATTCCCATTCTCCACCCTTTGTGCATGACCAGGGACACTGATACTGGTGTCCCTATGCTGGTGAGATATACTGGGTTTGGGTAGAACTCTGACAGACCGAGTAGGCATGTGACGTTTGAACTATATCCCGTCAGTGAACGTAAGAGGATGAAGAGGAAACTTTGAAGACAAATCACAGAGTTTAGTAATAGATAAGTTTGTAAAGGCAAAGAAGATTTTACAAAGTTTGACATCTGGATTAGGCACTATGGGGAATGGTTCCCTAATCGGTCTGTTCCCCTTAAAAAAATGTATGTGTGTTATATCTCTACTGGGACTATCCCAGCCATCCAGTGTCTTGTCCATTCTAAGTTCATAGGGAACCCGGTATCCTTGAGATAATTTCCTCTACCTGTGATGGACATGCTTCTAAAACACTGAAATGCAATATTAGTCTTCGTGGGTATTTTAACATATTTTGTGCTTCCTGGGTGGGAGCACTCTATATGTATACCATCTCTAACAAAACTCCTGTTAAATTACTTAGAGGTCACTTCTGCTAGAGAGAGAGAGAAGCAGAAGTTTAGAAGCCTCCTCCTAATCTCCGTAAATTCTGTCAAAAGGGTAAGGTTGCATTTATTCTGTTCTTCCCATTAACCGAATCTGTGTTTTTCTATACTGTATCGTGATTCCTTACTATATGTCCCTTAATCCCGTCTATGTGTTTAATAACGTGGCTTGTTTATTCTATCTAGTGGTCTATATTGGCTATGTGCTCTACTACTCCTACAATTTCTAGCAAAATGTCCTTTATTTTTACAAATGTAACATATCCTCGGTCTTTTTTTACTACTAGGGTTTTGGGGTTTGGGCTGATGAGACTTTGGTGTAAGAGCCTGCATACTTTCAATCCTCAGTCTCTCCTCTTGTTGTTTTCTACGCCTAACAATATTTTTGTGGTGTACAATTGCGCACTCTCTAAGGCAAGCTACTGTGACCCCTCTCCAATTAGGCAAAGATGTTTGTACTCTGTCCCTTACTGTCTGATCGAGTCCGTCCATTAGCACAGACACAGCCACCTCTCTGTGATTTTCATTGTTCCCTGTATCTAATACCCCCATGTATCTATCCATTTTCTGCAGTGCTCGGTGGAAATATTCAGATGTCATTTCATTTTCCCTCTGTTTTATGGAGAAAATTCTTCTCCACTCAGTGGGGAAACACAACTCTAGTTGTCTATTAATTCGTTCTATATTTTCCTGATTGTTTCTGTCAGTCATAGGACTATCCGACTCTAATCTACAATCAGTGATGAATTTTTGGGTGTTAATATTAGGGGGTAGGCATGTTTTAAAAAATGTCCGCCAATGTTGGTTTGTCGGTTCATACACATTACCCAGATCTCTGATAAATTTCTGACATCTGGCTAAATGCTTCCGAGGGTCGGGGAATTCTGAAATGATTGATCGCAGCTCATCTCTGGGCCACAGGCAATACATTGCATTATTCCTGGTGAGGACTACTTCCTGACTATCGGTTCCCCCATTGGGAGTTACTATTTCCAAGACAGGGTGTAATCCTACCATTCCGTTCCTAATCTGTTTACTGTGTGGTGTTGTTGTTTCTGTGCAATGAACTGTCTCATACTTATCGGTAGCTGTGACCTCATCAGTTCTTTCATTGGTGAATACTGTTACTGCTCTACCTGGTTGGACAGGTCCCACCTGAGTTTCCTGCAACATGACTGCTTGGAGGAGAGCTGCGATTTGGCTGAATCCTTCATCTCCCTGTGACCTAAAACCTTGGAGAGACTTCAAAACAGGATACATTTTGCAAAAGTTAGGGTTAATACATTGCTCTTTCATACAATTTCTATCATTTACGGATGTATCATTGACTGTAGCCTTCTGTTCCCCTTCGACCTGTGTCGACGACAATGGTGTGTTTGTGTTCTCGTCCCCGCTAGGTTTGGAACCGGCTGCATATGTTGATTTCCCTTGCATATCGCCCTCTTGCTGCCATAAATTTAAACAGTTTGTGTGTCTGACCCTTTGCTTTTGGGATTTTATCAGACATATCCTAACCCTTAAATTCTGCAATACCTCTGGTTCAAAACTGCCTACCTTAGGGAATGGTTCCCTATCTTCCGCAGTCATACATTCCCATTCACTGCACAAAATATTTGCGTGTGGTCCATGCTTCTCACACATTATGAACCTCGCTGACCCTTTGGGTAGCGGTATGTCAACCTGAACCCTGGTTGAACGCCCCTTACTTGAGCAACTGGCCCCCATATTTCGCAGGTATTGCCGTCCCGGCTAATCCTACAAAAAAAAACAAAATACTCAATATAAGGCAACGGTGAAAGTTCTACGAGTGCTTTCATCCACTCACTGCCCATGTTGGCCAATACTACCAAACACTGTCGTTAGCGGAGGTACATACCCAACTTAGGGCCCCTATGTAACCTCTATTTACTGGAAGTATATGGGAGTGACTTACCCTTTCCAGTAAATATTGGTTGTTGGAGATTTCCTGAGTGACCAGCGAAAGTCCCTTAAATTTTTTTTTTTACACAAATCACGCTTGCCTATGCTATATCCAGCGCTAATTATCCCGCGATTTTACGCAAAGCTCATAAAAAGGGTACCACGTTGCGCTAAATATTGCACCCACGAACGCGCTGTCCAATCGCACAGCGTATAGGTAACTGTTACTTAGCCGCCGTACGACCAATGGAATCGATTTTTCAGGCTGCGAAACCTCAGCCGGAGCGTATCAATCAAAAGGCCTATATGGGTATCTTCGCTAACCCCCAGGGCTGCGGTATCTAAACAAAAACTTTGCTGACCTTTGGTCTGCGGTACTCTAAACCTTTGCTGACCTTCTGGCCTGCGGTATCTGCTACCTTGCTCCTTTGTACTTCAATTTATATTAACGTGAGCCAGCTTATTCTCACGCCACCAAGTCTCCACTCACCTGGTGTACCACCTCTACGGGATCCCGAATTCACTGGGTCCACAAAACCTTTATTATGTTTGCACACTCACGTTTGTCCACTCAAATACACTTAGGTTTTTCTGTACAGAAAATTAACTTTCATTCAGATAAACAGCCTTAGTACTAGAGGTAATACAGTAAAAAAGGTTTTAAACTAAATCTTGGAAACTGAGCAATTTGTGCTATTGTCGCGTGGCTACCGTCCCGCGCCTAAACTAAGCAATGCTATTGTGTAATTTGTACTTAGCGGCCGTACCCTTACGCACGTTGCATAAACACGCGACCGTGCGTACGTCTTTACGTTGCGTACGCAGTCCCATACTTTTTCCGAGACACGTGAACAAAGTCTGTACGTCCGCAGTAGTACAAATCCCACACATCTATAAATGTAAGCGATATTACCTATAATCGTTTACTTAACACAACACAGTATCTTTCTGTAAAAACCTGTTTAACTAGGCCAGACTGTATTTGTGTTTTACGTTTACTTCCTTAATATCTAGTCTATATTTTAACTAAATAGCAACAAATTTCTCAGCATAGGTCAAAATGAATCTAATAATCAATACTAATGGCAACAATGCAAGCAGTTATACAAAGTACAAAGTACAGGTGTATGCTTGTGTTGTGTGCGCATTTGGCACCAAACAGAAATTCACAGATTTTTTACAAATAGCTTTGCGTATTTACCTTACGGATCCCACCAGCATCCCTACAAACCATGCAGAGCAGACGCCATCATATCAGCAATTGAGATAGGGTTTACCAGTGTATTCTACGGCCAGGAAAAGGCTTACGTAGGATACCTGTCCGCCCATTGCTGATAGATAAAGTCTGCTTTCACCTGCTAGGTTGTGGGTATGAGGAAAAACCGGACGATGCCCCCAATTGATAATGTCGATATTATCTTAAACCATAAAGCTATACCTTTAAACACACTTTAACCATGGAGCCGCTGCGGCCGCTATACTTAATATACACGCTACGCACTTTGTACGCTATTTGTGTACAGAGTCCCGTACGTTGTACGGACTTAGCGTGCACACGCCGTGCTGGGGTACAAAGTACGCACAGCGCGCGCACACACTATTGATAAACTTTAAACCTTATTAGTAATGCAATGCAGTGATGTTATACCTTAAACCTTACGCAGCGCTGACGGTATAAAGTACCCGCAGTGCGTACACACCTTATCAATACACTCTTAAACCTTATACAGTTAAATACACTTTAAACCCTAGCAGGGAAAAGAGGACACAACAGCAATTTGTAGTTAAACACTGGGTTCTAACGCCACAGTGGATTATTTGAAAGGGGATAACAATACAAATTATACACTACAAGGCTAACAAGATAAATCTACAACAGAATAATGTCTACAGTCAATGTACATACGTGAGAATATTCGCTTGCGCAACCTGGACCAGTCCTCCGCTCATCAGGTAGATAGTGTTCAGAGTCTTCTGACCGGCCAGGCAGCAACAGGCTTTTTATACACAACTTCCATAAACAATACAATGGCTACTGTAATCCCTTTGTTCATTGGACACAGACATGCATCTTTACATTACAGGAGAGGTCATAGGTTGATTTGAAAAGGTGGGCGATGTCTTTCCCAACTGCTCTTGTGGGTGGTCTCCTCTGGATTCCCGCCGCATACATAATATACAGTAAATACAGTTTTATATCGATATTCTACTTCTGCACATAACTATACGCAGGAACATGCGATCTTCCTCTAACCACCACCGGGATGTTACCCTTAAAATACCCTACAGCTGGATACTAGACATCACCTTCTAACCTTTGTCTGTCCCTTCCTATCATGCAAAGGCGAATCCCTTAGTCCTGGAATCATTTAAACTGTTAATACTTGCTGATGTGGTGTAGGAGGGCTACGTGTACAATGTGCATTATTTGGGTTAAATATGTAGTGTTCTGATAACCTTCTATGCGCTCACAAATTCCGCTGTAAATACCCATACCACGCGCAGGACCATGGGAGCGATCATATGCAAATTGCGGATATGTGCACGCACAGCGGAACAAGTGCACGCGCAGCGGGCATGTGTGTGTGGTTAGTACGTGGTGTGTGTGCTACAATATTTTTTGACTTTGACAAATGCCATCAACGTTATCTGCCAAGGCTGATGCCCAATATCATAGTAGAGGGCATGTAAAATCCAAAAAGCCAAAGTCCTGTAAAATGACTCAAAAAAATTTATTTAAATCGTCTGAATAGAAACGTAAACTTGCCAATATGCCATTTACGACACGGAGTGGTAAAGAACGGCTAAGGCCCTACCCTATGTTCATGACTAGTGGTTCAGCTTCACATGACGATGGAAGCCCTCATCTTCACGCTAGAAAAATGAAAAGAGGTAAGCTGGCAAAGCACAGCAAAGAACTGTGCGTTCTAAGATGGCATCACAAATCCCCAAGGAGAGTCCAAGTGTGTCGGCAGTTGCGATGCCTGGCCTTCCAAACACTGGATGGGAACAGGTGGCTCCTTTCACCATTTGCACGTCCTCTGCAAGTGCTGGAAGGAGCACCCACAGTCCAGGTTCTGAATTTCGAATTGAAGATGTCACTGTTGAAATACACCAGGATGAGGATATGTGTATTGCTGGCGCAGAGGAGGAAGTTGACGAGGAGGATTCTGATGGTGATGTGGTTTGTATAAATCAGGCACTGGGGGAGACAGTTGTTGTCCGTGGGATGAATAAGCCCATTGTCATGCCTGGGCAAAACACCAAAAAAGCCACCTCTTCGGTGTGGAATTATTTCTCCGCAAATGTGGAGATGTCAAGCCATCTGTTGCCTTTGTTAATCCGTAATAAGTAGGACGTTAACCACCTTGGAACATCCTCCCTTATACATCACCTGCAGCGCATTCATCATAAGTCATTTCAAGTTCAGAAACTTTGGGTAATAGTGTAAGCAGTCCACTGACACCTAAATGATGTGGTTTTGTTTGTTTGAATATTATTTCTCTGCAAGGATGAGGATGTAAACACTGAAGGGGACTGGGAATCTGAGGATGAGGATCAGTGCCGTAACTAGGCATTTTAGCGCTGTGTGCGAGAAACGACAGTGGCGCCCCCCCATGAAAGATTGGGGTAGTGCGCGGCGCAGGCGCGCAAAAATATTTCTAGGGGCGTGGCTTCACGGGGAAGGGGCGTGACCACAAAATAATAGCAATTTATACTACGGTGCACAGTAGTCTACATTATTCAAATTACGCTGCACAGTAGCGCCACTACACCAGGTAGAGCCCCTTTTATACATTACAGCAGACAGTGTCCCCCTTTTTACACATTGCGGCAGCCAGTCCCCCTTTTTACACATTGCGGCAGCCAGTCTCCTTTTTTACACATTGCGGCAGCCAGGACCCCTTCTTACACATTGCGGCAGCCAGGCCCCCTTTTTACACATTGTGGCAGATAGACCCTTTTTACACATTGCGGCAGCCAGTCCCCCTTTTTACACATTGCGGCAGATAGACCCTTTTTACACATTGCGGCAGCCAGTCCCCCTTTTTACACATTACAGCAGCCAATCTCCCTTTTAACACATTGCGGCAGCCGGTCCTCCTTTTTACACATTGCGGCAGCCAGGACCCCTTTTTACACATTGCGGCAGCCAGGCCCCCTTTTTACACATTGCAGCAGCCAGTCCCATTTTTTACACATTGCGGCAGCCAGTCCCTCTTTTTACACATTGCGGCAGCAAGTCCCTCTTTTTACACATTGCAGCAGCCAGTCCCCCTTTTTACACATTGCAGCAGCCAGTCCCCCTTTTTACACATTGCAGCAGCCAGTCCCATTTTTTACACATTGCGGCAGCCAGTCCCATTTTACATATTGCGACAGCCAGTCCCATTTTTTACACATTGCGGCAACCAGTCCCATTTTACACATTGTGGCAGCCAGTCCCATTTTACACATTGCGGCAGCCAGTCCCATTTTTTACACATAGCGGCAGCCAGTCCCATTTTACACATTGCGGCAGCCAGTCCCATTTTTTACACATTGCGGCAGCCAGTCCCATTTTTTACACATTGCGGCAGCCAGTCCCATTTTTTACACATTGCGGCAGCCAGTCCCAATTTTTACACATTGCGGCAGCCAGTCCCATTTTTTACACATTGCAGCAGCCAGTCCCATTTTACACATTGCGGCAGCCAGTCCCATTTTTTACACATTGCGGCAGCCAGTCCCATTTTTTACACATTGCGGCAGCCAGTCCCATTTTTTACACATTGCGGCAGCCAGTCCCATTTTACACATTGCGGCAGCCAGTCCCATTTTTTACACATTGCGGCAGGCGGTGTCCGAGAGAGAGAGAGAGAGAGAGAGAGGGGGGGGGGGTATACTTACCTTCTCCCCGCTGACAGGCTCCTCGTGCAGCTCCCTCGGTGCAGGCAGTGAGGTGAGAAGGAGGAGGGAGGGGGAGCAGGGAGCCGCAGCAGCGCTATGTTATTGGTAGTAAGCGCCGCTGCAGCATCCCCCTCTCCTTCCGTATTGGCTGCCCAGCAGCCAATACGGAAGGAGAGGGGGATGCTGCAGCGGCGCTTACTACCAATAACATAGCGCTGCTGCGGCTCCCTGCTCCCCCTCCCTCCTCCTTCTCCGCTGCCCGGCGGCGACGCTGATGTCTTCTATCTTCACAGTGCGGCACACGGCGCAGAGACTTAGAGGCGGCATGTAATGAGTCAATTTGACTCATTACATGCCGCTGGCCGTGCGCCCTCAGGGCAACTGCGCTGTGTGCCAAGCCCACTTGGCACACACGTAGTTACGGCCCTGATGAGGATGACATCTTGCCACTGTAGAGCCAGTTTGTGCAAGGAGAGATGAATTGCTTCTTCTTTGGTGGGGGCCCAAACAAACCAATCATTTCAGCCACAGTAATTTCTCTGAAATGATTGGTTTGTTAAAGTGTGCATGTCCTGTTTATACAACATAAGGGTGGGTGGGAGGGCCCAAGGACAATGCCATCTTGCACCTCTTTTTCTTCTTTGCATTATGTGCTCTTTGGGGCCTAGTTTTTAAAAGTGGATCCTGTCTGCCACTGCAGTGCCACTCCTAGATGGGCCAGCTGTTTGTGCCACCCACTTGGGTCGCTTAGCTTAGTCTTCCAGCTACCTCATTGCATTTTTTTTCTTCTTTGCATTATGTGCTCTTTGGGGCCTACTTTTAAAAGTGCCATCCTGTCTGCCACTGCAGTGTCACTCCTAGATGGGCCAGGTGTTTGTACCGCTCACTTGGGTCACTTAGCTTAGTCATCCAGCTACCTCATTGCATCTCTTTTTCTTCTTTGCATCATGTGCTCTCTGGGGCCTAGTTTTTAAAACTGCCCATCCTATCTGCCACTGCAGTGCCATTCCTAGATGGGCCAGGTGTTTGTAAAGCCCACTTGGGTCGCTTAGCTTAGTCATCCAGCAACCTTGGTGCAACCTTTTGGCCTAAAAACAATATTGTGAGGTGTACAGAATAGAGTGGAAATGAGTGGAAATTAATGTTATTGAGGTTAATAATAGCGTAGGATCAAAATTACCCCCAAATTCTGTAATTTTAGCTGTTTTTCAGTTTTTTTCAAAAATCACCCAGATCCAAAACCTGAAAAGGTGGTTTTGGCTAAACCAATCCAGATCCAAAACACGAGCGGGGATCCAGACAAAAAAACAAAACACAAAACACGAAAGTGCCCCCCTCACATCTCTACTCCATAATGTCTTCTAGCTGTACTGTATATTGCACACCTTGATTCATGGATACCTCAGAGAGATGAGATATTATCAGCATTTATTTATATAAAGTAGTGTATATATATTCGATATCCATAGCATAGTATTTTAAAACTGGCCATACAGGTAAAAGAGGCTCTGTTCACCACTTGCAATCTATAGGTGAATATGAGTTTAATACATGCGGTTAAGTCCTACAGTGCATATTAAATATTTGTAAAGCCAGATTGCAAAGGTAAAAAGTAATTAACACTGTAGGCTTTATGATCCAGCCACACATCAGTGTTGGTCTTGAGTCAGATGGTAATTTCAATACATAAGAGAACACATGTACATGTTGTATGTACTGTGTAGAAGAAACTTAGTAGAGTATAAACACAGTAGGTCAGAAAAATTTCAGTAGGGAAGTTAATTGTGTGGTTGAGAAGTTTGAATCCCAACAACTGGCAATTGTGTCAGTGAGAACATTCCACAGAGTGGGTGCAGCCCAAATAAATGTCATACAGTATACAGTTAATCGGGTATGGGACCAGTGTGAATAAGAGTTGTACAGTAGAATTCCTGCAAAGTAGACAGGTTAGAGTTATAGATATTTGGAGAAATATCTCATTCAGTACAGTACTCACAGAATGAAATGCCTTAAGAATATTTAGGACAGTCTTATCCAAACACTGTTTTTACGTACTGTGGAGCTCCTCCTCTATGTTCTTTGTTGATATATACAGTATATATACTGTGCAGTGTAATTATTCCCCCCCCCCCCCCTGTGTTTGGTACTGTATTTCTTTGTTTCTCTCCTGTGCAATAATTTATTTACAATATTTTTCTACATTTATTAAAATGATTAATTGCTGTGTGGATATACTGCAGTGGTATTTTTTTTCAAAGGAAACCTGCAGTGCCACACGACACCAGGCGTCTTGTGAAGAGGAGGAGGCAGGGCCAAACCACCCACCACAACCAAGAAAGTACTGTACTATACTGTAACTTATTAAATCCTTTGCTGTATTTGAAAGATTCTATCATATTCCACCTTTACTGTACCTTCTCTGTAATAAACTAAAGTACAGTATACTTACATTTTAGTCTTACAGTAGTCTTTCAGGTTAATTACAGTAGTAGTCTGTGATAAGAGAATGTGTCAAAACCATTACTGAACTCTACAGTACTGTAGTTTAAGTCTGATTACAGTACTGTATACTATACTGTACTTGAGAAAGGCTACTGTATCTTTTCACACTACAGTGCACTGCAGTGTAATGTACTACAGTTGTTGATACTTCCTTTGTAACCCACACTGACCCACAATAGTGGAAATTTACTAAGGTCCTGATTCCATTCGAGTTTGCTTTTTTTTTCTAAGTGTCATCTCGGGAATTTAGTAAACTCAAATCTCGGCAGTGTTGGGGCTATTCATATTGAGATATTGCCGACCACACAAATATGAATCAATAGATCATCAGTAAAATGCGACTGTTATTTTTTATAACACGGGAATTTACTAAGAATTTGCATTCTCAATCACTGACAATAGCCAAACACTGCTAGGAAAGCATAGAATACGTACAAAAATAGAACTTTCAAATAGAACTGCTTTTGGCTGGAGTGTTTTGATAGTCATGCACGGATCAGTGAGATCCATGTATGTGTCTTTGGGGGAAAGTGTCTGAAAGAGTTGAAAAAAAAATGCGTGGGGTCCCACCTCCTAAGCATAACCAGCTCTGGGCTCTTTGAGACGGTCCAGATTGTTAAAATACTGGGGGAAAACTTGTGTAGGGGTCCCAGTATTTATATAACCAGCACTGGGCTCTTGGTCTGGTCCTGGTTGCAAAAATATGGGGGACAAAAGACGTAGGGGTCCCCCATATTTTTAAAACCAGCACCGGGCTCAACTAGCCAAAGAGATAATGCCACAGCTGGGGGACACTTTTATATTGGTCCCTGCGGCCGTGACATTAGCCCCCCAACAAGTCACCCCTGGCCGGGGTTCCCTGGGGGAGTGGGGAGCCCTTAAATCAAAGAGTCCCCCCCTCCAGGCACGCAAGATCCAGGGGTGAAGCCTGAGGCTGTCTCTCCCATCCCTGGGCGATGGATGCAGGGCTGATAGCCTTTAAAAGTGTGTAAAAATAGAATTTTGTCTTTTGCTGTGAAACTATGAGTCCCAGCAAGCCTCCTCTGCATGCTGGTACATTAAACAGAGGCCAAATATTTGCATTACAAGGGAAGTTATGCAGTGATAAAGAACACTTAGGGTGAAAAGCCCTGTGTACTTAGTATTTCATTGGGTATCCTTTATTTTTCAAGACAGCAGAACAGCGACATGGCATTGAGCCAACCAATGTTTGGAGCTCTTCCTTCTTTATTATGTGGTGCCATGAGACAATTATAGCCTCAATTAATTCTCTATTATTGGATGGATGCCTCAGATGTACCAATTTTCAAACGGAACCACAAATGTTCTATGGGGTTCAGGTCTGGGCTGTTTCCTGGCCTTCCCAGCACCTGTATGTCATTTTCCATGAACCACTGTTTGCATATCCATGCAGTGTGGCAGGGAGCTGAATCCTGCTGGGGGAAAAAATGGGGCATTACCTGGAAAAAGATCCCTGATAGAAGGTAGAAGTTTTCGTTGTAGGATGGTGTCAATGTACTTTCTGCTGTTCAGTGTGCCATCTAGGTCATGAAGGCGGCCTACAGCATCTGCTGTCATACATGCCCAGATCATAACACTTGTAGGATACTTTTTTGTCGCTTGAATGCAATCTGGATGTACCTCTTCCCCGATGCGACATCTCACAGATTTTCTCCCATCACTACCAAATATCGATATCTTAGTTTCGTCACTCCATATCACTTGTTTCCACCGACCTTCTGTCCATGCAATGTGTTCTTTTTCCCATTGTATTCATTTCTGCCGCTGCTTTTTATTCAAGAATGGCTTTTTTTTCAGGGAAATCCTACCTTTTAGGCCAACCTCCGTTAGTCTTCTCCGTACCGTTCTTACACTGACAAAATTACCAGTTGCACTCAGTTCACTACTAATGGCCGCAGATTACATCCATCTGTCCCTGACGCAAATTTATTTTATTAATCTACTGTATCATCAACAGCTGTTGTGCACTTTTTCTGGCCTTTTCCTTCTTTGTTTTGTATAGATTGTGTTTCCTGATAGCGTAAACAAAACTCCTGATGTTGTCACATTCCCACCAACTTCACACGCAATTGCTGCATATGAAAGACCATTTTCACGTAACACCACAATCCTGGATCTCTTCCTGGGTGACCAGTCACCACTTTGCCTGGACGACATTGTTGTATTTATTTTTTACACCGTCAATAGCACTAAACAATACACACAAACATCCAACCGTAATTGCACTTCAGTAACCAACTTTATTCTGCAAGATGAAACAGGTAAACTGACCTTTCCCACCATTTAACATGAACTTGCGCCTGCTCATAAACTACAGCTGATTGGTCCTCAGAATGACGATTCCGATCGGCTGGTAGTAGCTGTTACTACAATCAGCTTCTTGAATCTCACACATCTGTGCTTCTTTGTCTGACTGAAAGTAGCATAACTTCCCTTGTAATGCAAATATTTGACCTCTGTTTATTGTGTTGAATTCAGCATTACATTTCCTTTCATTTGATATATGAATCATTGCACTGCGTGAAGTGAAACAGTTTTTATAAGCAATTTTGGCCACCACTGTATATCATCGTATTACCCCAGCTCAATCCCTGTGGCTAGTCCTGTCCCATTACACATTACTATCAATGGGGGTAATTCAGAGCTGATCGCAGCAGCAAATTTGTTAGCAGTTGGGCAAAACCATGTGCACTGCAGGGGGGGCAGATATAACATTTGCAGAGAGAGTTAGATTTGGGTGGGTTATTTTGTTCTGTGCAGAGTAAATACTGGCTGCTTTATATTTTTACACTGCAATTTAGATTTCAGTTTGTACACACCCTACCCAAATCTAACTCTCTCTGCAAATGTTATATCTGCCCCCCTTCCCCCCCTGCATTGCACATGGTTTTGACCAACTGCTAACAAATTTGCTGCTGCGATCAACTCTGAATTACCCCCTAGGCCCCTAAGCCCCAAAGAGCACATTGTGCAAAGAAAAAAAACAGGTGCAAGATGTAATTGTCTTTCGGCCATGTGTTTATGTTATGTTGTTTAAACAGGACATGCACAGTTTAATAAACCAATCATTTCAGCGACAGGTGGTCCCCCTGGTAAAAGCTCACCAATTTCTCTGAATCATAGCTAGCTACAGACATACCACCTCCTTCTTTAATGACTTTTCACATTATGAGAAGAGGCAAGAGGAAGTGGACAGTGTCAAGAAGGTGATTAAAAATTAGAGAGGCACATTCAATCAGGAACAACACACAGGCTTTCACAGGGGCGGATTGGTATGGAAAGCCAGCCCAGGACATTTCTGGGAGAAGCCCTAATGGAGACGGGGTCTGTTGAAGGGTGGAGTCTGTCAATGGGGTGGGGCAATCTCTCCTCATACGTCCTGATATGGGCTTGCTTGCAACTTCTGCTGGAGTTGGGTCTGTGACTTCATGCTAATTCTACTACAAAACCTGTGTACATCGTCATGAACATAGGCCAAGGCCTTAGCCTTTCCTTGCCACTTTGTGTCGTGAATGGCATATTGCCAATTTTATGTTTTGTTATCAGATAATTTCTTTTTTTTTTTGGTTCTTCATTTTTGTTTCTTTGACTTTACATGCCCTCTATGACATTGGGCATTGGCCTTAACAGACGACGTTGATGGAACTGCATAATCAATGTCATGAGTGGTGGTAGCAACAGCTTCAGCACTAGTACTAGGAACTGGAAGTGTGTCCTGATCTTTCACTATTTTTTCCTCCAGATTTTTGTTCTCCGAAATGGAGAACAAAAATCTGGAGGAAAAAATAGTGAAAGATCAGGACACACTTCCAGTTCCTAGTACTAGTGCTGAAGCTGTTGCTATGAAATATAGGACATCACTTTATTATTACAGCACACAGAACATTGCTCCTTTATTTTTACAGCATACAAAACAGGGCCAGTGTACATTTATTTTCACAGCACCCCTGTATTTTTATAGCATACAGGACAGTGCCAGCACCCCTGTATTTTCATAACACCCCTGTAATTTTAAAGCATATAAGACAGGGCAAGCACCCCTTTGTATTCACAGCACACCAGTATTTTTACAGCATAGGGGACAGGGCCAGTGTGTATTTATTTTCACAGCACTCCTGTATTTTTACAGCATACAGGACAGGGCCAGCGTACATTTATTTTCACTGCACCCCTGAATTTTTACAGCATACAAGACAGGGCAAGTGTACATTTATTTTAACAACAGCACCCCTGAATTTTTACAGCATACAAAACAGGGCCAGTGTACATTTATTTTCACTGCACCCTTGAATTTTTACAGCATACAAGATAGGGCCAGTGTACATTTATTATAACAACAGCACCCCTGAATTTTTACAGCATACAAAACAGGGCCAGTGTTCATTTATTTTCACTGCACCCCTTAATTTTTACAGCATAACAGGACAGGGCCAGCACACCTGTGTTTTCACAGCATACCGGAGGACAGTGCCCCTGCCCCCTGTACAACACAGTGACAGTAAGGACAGCAACACCCATGTACAGCTGCAGCACCCCTAACAGCAGATGAAATACCTGTGACAGCCAGGATAGCACCCCTAACATCACAGGGATACCACAGTGACAGGACAGCACCCCTAGAGAGCACACACTGACCCCACCCAATGCCACCACTCACAGAGAGAGACAGAGGTCTGTCTCTCTCATTCTCCAAGTCCAGAGTGAAAAGGGCTGCAACACATGGCTCTTTATATGGAATCCAAAACCCACGAGAATCTGACAGCAGGATGATGACGTTTTGCCTCATTCTGGGATCCGAGTCTTGCTCGGATCCCGGCTCGGATCGTGAAGTTCGGTTCTCTGAGAACCAAATTCGCTCATCTCTAAGAAAAAGTAAAAGAAGAACATGTAGGGGCTGATGCTGAGTTGAATGAACGCCTGTTGGCAGAGTGCATCTTATTTGTTTTTGTACTGCGCATGCTACAGAATTGCTAATAGACAAGTATAGGCGATGTAAAAGATGCAAGCATTTTTATTACATCTACACTTGAAGAGGAATAACTGGGCTGTGGAGCATTCTCACATAGAAATCGTCTGATGTAACTGTGGGCTATGCAGTGTTGAGTGTAACAGTAGATAGTCCTGATTCCAGGTGTATAATTTGCGCCTAGTATAGAGCTGGTGCTAGTGCACACTAATAAGCATGAGTGGATCAAACTAAGCATTAACCTACAGATATGGGTCAGACGGATGGCAAGAGGTGTACACTAATATATGTACATACATTGGGGTAGCACTGTAACACACTGTATACAGCCATTTTAAGAACATAAATATTATATGATGCAAAATACTGGACTCACTGTAGTAGAAAACGAAAGCATTTACCACTTCATGAACAAATAATGATGTAGAAATATATTTCCTCCAGTCTTACAATATACAAGTCTCTTATCCTGTGAATGTATACTGTGTATTCTAGGAGTTGAGGAGTCTTTTTTCCTGAAAGGTAAGATAAATCAATGACAGGTTCAAACAAATATTCAAGTGACAGAATAGTCACTCAAAGAAAATAAAACATTTTAGGACAACTTAATCTCTAACTGCATCTTACAGTAAGGCTTTGGTGGCAGAAGGGGTCATTTATTTTGCTATAATATACATTGTCTTGCTTTCTTTTGTATTATATCACATCACAGTTCTTTCATTTATCTCTTTTCAACTGACCGCATAGTACCATTAATAAATAGCCTTCCATTGGGTTAGTATTATATGAAACAATATGTGGCCTTAACTAAATAGCTGGTTAGATGTCAGTAGGGAACCAGAACTGAAACTTATCACTGAAATGAAATGTTTTAGAGAGAATGGAAACCTATGAATTTTGTGCTAGTTCATTTCTCCGAGTGAGAAAAATACTGATTAGGTAATTCCAGTAATTTGTTCCATCTTAATTTTTTGGTGACATTAAAAGGAATTAACAGGCCTTTAAATAAAATTTCCAGTGGATATAAACAAAAGTGAGCTGTATACATAACCTTCAAAGTAGTTCGATTAATGAGACTTAAAGAAGTAAAAGTATATATCTTAAATTACTGAGTCACATGGAAAATAAAAAAAAATGTTTTCATTGTATATTGTTAGCATGTTTTCAGATGATTTTGTGGCAAGTGCACAAGAATAATTAATTTGTACCTTCTCCCAACTAGTTCCGACATTGGGCGGTATTTAAATGTTTTACACTGGCAGCCAGCAGATGGCACCCAAACGGAGCTATTCAATTGTAGCTCAGATCGGGAGCGATAGCTGCTGGTGTCTGCATTTCAGCTTGCACCCCCTGGGAGTGATGAGATGAAATGAGTGAAAAGTGACCCGTTTGGGCACCCAAATGGCACTTTTCATGATCGCACCCAGCACTTTGGTCGGGTTTAGTTGCTTTATGCACTTAAACCCTGTTAGTAGATGATGTGCTCTGTGCCTGTCTCCTTCTACTATAGAATCCTATGGGCGCATCCCCTAGTGTTTGTTCCCTTGTGCCAGTGTCTCTCAGAGGCGGAGCTTAGTGTGTGTATGCTCTGATCCTCCATTTTAGGGACAGTGCATGTAGAGCTGAGACCGGGAGCGGAGCTCAGTGAGAGACTTAAGCTGGTTACACACTAGCAGATATATCTGCAGTTCAATCGATCTGCAGATGGTGGTTTTACATACACACAGAAAGATGCACCAATATATCTTAAAGATATATCTGCTGTTCAATCTATCTGCAGCTATATATGCAGATGGGGATTATTCATACACACTGAAAGATGCACTAATATATCTGCAGATATATTGGCCATCTGCTGTGTTGCACAGCAGATGCAATATATCTGTGAAAGACGTCTTTCACAGACATATTGCTTGTACACTCCTGCAGATCAGCAAAAGATATATTGGACAACCAACTGATTGGCCAATATATCTGCCAGTGTGTACCCAGCATAACAGTGATTCCTGCATGTACCGCACCTCCGGAGCTATCACAGAGCTGGGCAGTTCACCTTCTTCACAGCGGGAGTCAGACTGCACGGCTGTGCAGTCCTCTGTCCCTTACCACTGGAGACAACCTCTGCTTAAATACTGCAGCCACACAAACAGACTGATAAGTACTGCTACCATTGATGTGTTACCTTGTCTTATATAATGGGCCAATTACCTATTATAATAATACATCCAAGACACCTGTGTGTTTACTGAATAAACCTGCATTACTGTTTAAGTTCATTAAGTGTGTGGACTGGCGTCATTGCACCAGGCACTCTGCTTTACTCTGCCAACAGGTTATGGGCCCAGTCCAGCATTCCAGACCCACGTGCCCACACTTGCGTGCCTAAAGATTAACCCCTGAGTGTTTTTGAGTAATAACACAGATAAAGTTTAAAGTGATATATTATACAAGTGCATAGAGGATGTATAACACAGGACACAGTATGAACTTTGCTAAGCTTAAAGGTATAGAGAACTATGTTACATGGAAGTTTGCTATAGAGATACAGCTTAAGCGGGAAAAGTTGTGGAAGTTCACCATAGACACAGGAACAGGTCCAAACACAGATGATATAGACAGAGCCATCAGGACGATAGGTTTAGCTGTGGAGCAGCATGTCTATTAAATATTGAGTGTGAAAGTGTCAGCTAAGGACATGTGGAGAGCCCTGCAAAATGCATATGAAGACAAAGGTTTAATGAGAAGGATAAGTTTGAGATTCATGCTATATGGAATGAAACTGAGTGCCTGCAAGGACATGAACGATTATATTGATAAGTTATTGTTGATAGCTCAGCAGTTGGCATCTGTGGGGACACAGGTGGACAAGGAAGAAGTGGCAATGGCTATGTAGCAGAATCTGATGCCAGAATTTGATTTTTTGTTGGTTGCTTTAGAGTCAAATGACACTAAGCTGACAACAGAGATTGTAAGGGCCAAGCTACTCCAGTTCCAAGAACATATTCCTGTCGAGACCATAGCTGAGGGTTCTGCCTTGATCACAAAGGGCACAAAGTGTAAAAAGCACAAGTTCACATGTTTTGTATGTCACAAGATAGGACATAAAGCTTCAGATTGCAGGATGAGAAATTCCAGTGGTGCGCAGAAGCAGCGTGACAAGCCAAACGAGTTTGCACTGAATATAGCAGACAGTCACAGGAAGGATTGCTGGTATATGGACTCAGGGGCCATTAGCATTGGTTCAATTCTTTAACATCGTGTGTACCCAGTACAGTTACAGGGATTGGAAATAAAGTCCTTACTGCATTACAAGCTGGGACAATCACAGTATGTTTAAGAGTTGGAGGAGAAACAGTTGTTACAGATATCCAAGATGTGTTGTACGTGCCTGATTTAGGAAGTAATCTAATTGCTATCAGCATCCTGGAAAAAAAAGGCTATAGAGTCCAATTTCAGAAGGTCAAATGTATGGTGCAAAATAAAAGAGGGACTGTTATTGCTTCAGCAACCCGGTGCAACCAACTATATGTCCTGGACACTGAGGAGTGTACTGCAATGATGGATACTGATGAAAAACAGTCAATGGAGCTGTGGCACAAACGCTTGGGTCATCTAGGATAGGACAACATCCAAAAACTGCTAGATGGAATGGTAACAGGGATCACCATGAGCAACGCTGAAAGACCCATGTGTGAGAGTTTCATAAAAAGCAAGCAAACTCACAACCCATTTCCAAAGTCAGTTAGTAGAGCAGAGACACCGCTAGCTCTAGTGCACACCAACATGTGTGGTCCAATGGAGGAAAAATCAATCAGTGGCTACAGGTATTTCATGACTCTTATTGATGATGCCACAAGAATGACACATGTGTACTTCATTAAAGAAAAGAGTGAAGTTGTCAACAAAATTGTGGAATACAAAAACCTGGTGGAGAATCAGACAGGTTTGAAATGAAAGATCCTGAAATCAGACAACAGTGGAGAGTATGATAACAAAGTCTTAGCCGCATTCCTTAAGAAATATGGAATAAAGCATCAGCTAACAATTGCCTACACACTGGAACAGAATGGCATGAGTGAGCAGGCAAACCGCACAATTGTTGAAAGAGCATGGACTATGTTAAGTGATGCTGGCCTGGAAAATAAATATTGGGCAGAAGCAGTATCTACTGCAGTATACCTAAAGAATTGTGCACCTACAGTGGCCGTCAAAAGCAAAACACCACTGGAGGCACGGTCCAGAAAAAAGCCAAGTGTCAGTCATCTTTGTGTCTTCGGGAGCAAAGCTTTTGCACATATACCAAAGGTAAAAAGGAGAATGCTAGATCCAAAATCGATAGAATGTATAATGCTCGGATGCTGCGAAGAAAGTAAAGGATACAGACTTTGGAATGTTACAAGTAAACGTCTTCTTAAATCCAGAGATGTGGTATTCTGCGAAACAGCACTACTTACTTGGGCAGTGGAGCAACAAGAAAATGTATTACTAGATGTACAGGCAGCAGAAAGCGTGTCTGAATCTGAGAGTGTCACAGCAGACAACACGTCAGGGAACAGAAGTTCCATGAGGAGCAACAAAGGTGTTCCAGCTAAGAAATACAGTGAGGAGTATGCAAACATAGCTTACTGTGAACCTCAAAATATACAAGAAGCAAAGTCAAGCAATGATTGTACAGAGTGAAAGTCAGCAAATTGATACAGAACTGTCAGCACTAAATGATAACAGTACATGGACTATGGTTGATAGACCAAGTAACCGTAAAATGATTAAGAACAAGTGGGTTTTCTGCAAGAAAGTGGATGTAGATGGGACAGTAGCTTGGTATAAAGCCTGCCTTGTTGCCAAGGGATATACCCAGAAGTATGGAATCGATTACGGAGAGATCTACTCACCAGTTGCAGGGTATAGCACCTTAAGGTTAGTGATTGCTATTGCTACACTACATGATCTACTGTTATATCAGCAAGACTTTGATTGTTCATTCCTGAATGGAGAGTTAATTGAGGAAATTTACATGTAACCAACTAAACACTATGACATAGATATATTACAAATGGAATGTTTGTCTCTTAAAGAAGTCACTATATGGCCTCAATCAAGTGGTCATTGCTGGTATGTGAAGTTGGATGCAGTGGGGTATATTTACTAAAATTCGTATTTTTCTGAATTAGGTTAAAGTTCAAACACGAATGACATTGAATGTGTGAATTTGCAACTTTTTTTTTTTTACATTTATTTATTTATTGAAGCATTTCTGTATAGAAGTTAACAATGCTTACATGAATATGTTGGAGAGAAAAATAAAATAAAAAAGACATTACACAATAAATACAAAACATGGTGCACGATGTAGGGAGGAGTACAAAAAGAAAAACAAGTTAACAGGTACAATATTATGGAAGTGCAGATGACACAAGCTGGACCCTTAGAGAGACGGGAACACACCACGCCCGCTAGCCAGCGCTAACAAGAGTGATGGGAGGGTCTCCTAGAAAAATCCTGGTTTCATACCAGTGTGTTGCGAAAACATGAGCTAATGGCCTCTCTAGTATGAGTGGGTAGTGTTTCAATAAAACTTTCCCATGTTACGAAAAAGGATTCGGTACGAGATTCTTTTTGGAGTGAGGCCTCCAACCAGTCCATATGGCAAATGAAAAATAATTTTTCCTTGAACATATCTAGAGTCGGGATGGAGCTATGAACCCACATGTGCAAAACAGCTTTTCTAGCTGCCGATGAGATTACTAAAAGTAATTTTTTAACGGCTTTGGGAGCTCTGGTACCAGGGGGTATAATGCCAAATATAGCCCATTCCGGCGTAAAGGGGATGTAGTTCACTAAATGTTGGGAGGCAAAACGCCAGACTGTTAACCAAAACCGTCTCAATAGTGGACAGGCCCAGAAACAATGATAAAGGTCTGCCGAAGTATGGCCACATTTGGGACAAGAGGGATCGCTTAAAATGCCTATTAAAAAACCTCTATGGGGAGAAATATAAGATCTGTGAAAGATATTAAGATACATTTCCATGTATTTAGCAGCGGGAAACATAGCTATTGAAAAATGTAGCATGTACAGTAACCCATCAACATCTTAATTGGGAAAATTTTCCAACCCTTGGGGTATCCCAGTTTTATATGTAGAATGGTCTATTATAGTGTGGAGGTGTTTGTAGTAAAAGGAAATGGCACCTTTGGGTAGTTCCGGTCGCAATAATATTCGGTCCAGTTGATTGTCCCAATCAGTCGCAGGCAATAATCTGGAAACCATGCTGACAATGTTGGGCTTGAAAAAAAGCGAAGTTCTGGGAGCCAATATATGGGTATTTAGACAGGGCCTCCGCATAAGATAATGGTTTATGGGATACAGGGTTTATTAGTTGTCCTATATTACAAAGGCCTAATGAGTTCCATTCATCAAAAGGATAGGCGGCCTCTCCAGTTTGGAAACCCGGATTCTGCAAGAAAGGCAAATGGATAGAGAGGTGTTTGTGTAATTTATATTTGTGTCTCAGGGATAGCCAAACTTTCCTCGCGGTCATTAGGAGGGGATTAGTAGTTAGATCCGTAGAGATCTCGGCATCGGTTAAATGCAGGAAAGCTATCAGGGACACATGAGGAATGAAGTGAGTCTGTGTAAACTTGGGTACTAGACAACCAGTCCTTAATATAGCGAATATGGGAAGCATAGCTATACGTCAGAATGTCTGGAAAGTTAACCCCCCCATTTGTTTTAGGCTGACCTAATTTAAACAGACCAATTCTCGTGCGCTTATTGTTCCAAATGAATTTCCTAAAGGCCGATGTTATCAGTGAGAGGTCTTGTCTAGAAAGCAAAAGAGGGAGAACTTGTAATGGGTAAAGGAGTTTCGGAAAATATATAATTTTAATTATATTTGTCCTTCCCAAAAAGGAGAGTTGTACATGGGCCATCGCTCCAAGATCTCCCATAATTTTAGAAAGCATTTTCTTGATGTTAATATCATAGATATTTGCGATATTTTTGGGGAGAAGAATACCTAAATACGGGAGTCTCTTTCTCGCCCAGTTCAAAGGTAAGTGCACCGCCCACAAGGGTCTATAAAAGCCTTGTTTCAGATAAAGTGCACTAGATTTTTCAAAGTTAATAAAAGAGCCAGAAAGAGACCCCACCCTATCAAGCAATTCTAGCAGCGGTCGAAGGGAGTGTTTGGGATTGGAAATGTAAATCAGAACATCGTCCGCAAATGCAGTAAGTTTCACTTCCATCGTACCAACCGATATACCTTTCAAAGTTAGCCAAGAGTCAAGTATGCGAAGTAAGGGGTCAAGGGATAAATTAAAAAGTAGGGGAGTTAAAGGGCACCCTTGACGGGTGCCTCTAGACATAATAATAGGATCACTTCTTGTGCCGTTGATTAAAAGGAATGTCGTGGGGGAGCTGTAAAAGAACTTTATAAGATTAATGAAATCTGGGCCGAAATTTCGGGCCAATAAAACTTTAAATAAAAAGGGCCTGGATACTGTATCAAAAGCTTTCTGAGCGTCAAGGCTCAGAAGCATATTGGGAACAGTGGGATTGTTGTTGGAAGCAATTATGGAGGCGATGGCTGTGCGAATACCCTTAACCAATTGTCTGCCCCAGGTGAAACCTAGTTGGTGAGATGAGCAAAGAGAGGAGGAGAATATTTGTAGTCGAGTAGACATGATTTTGGACAGAATTTTAAAGTCCACATTTAGCAGAGTAATGGGACGATAGGAACTCAACTGTGTAGGCTCGTGGTCGGGCTTTGGAATAAGGGTAGTAAAGGCAGCATTAAAAGAGGGATAGGATGGGCATTTTTTATGAATAGTGCGATAAAGTTCCAATAAAGCCGGTACAATATCAGTAGATAGAATTTTAAAATATTCTCCCGAGAAACCATCCGGTCCCGGGGCTTTACAGGTATGTAGGGAAGAGATTGCCGACCTTATTTCCTCCTCAGTAATTTCTGAGTCTAAAACATCTATTTGGTCTGGGTCTAAACTAGGTAAATTAGCCTCTCTGATGATATCGTCTAAAGACTCAGGGGTCGATGGTCTAGCGGAATATAGATTACAGTAATAGTCATGGAAAGCCCTCGAAATGTCAGACGTTCTCGTCAGACAAGAGGAAGTCCCAGTCTCTTTAATAGAGATGATATGGTTTCTTCGTTTATAGCCTTTAGTTAGTGAGGCCAATAAACGTCACGTCCTGGCACCCCACCTATAATATCTATTTCTAGTGAAGTCTAAGCGCGATTGGGCTTGGGAGAGTAGGAAATTTTCCAATAGAGATTTAGCTTGATTATATATAGTGAATTTTTCTTCCGAAGGGTCAGCCACATATTCAGCAAACGTAGTCTGCAGTGTATAGGAGAGGGAACGATACTGGTCTTTTTTAATCTTATTGCGACCGGATACCTATGAGATAATACTACCTCGCATCACAGATTTCGATGCTTCCCAAAAAAGAACCGGGTCATCCCAGTGGGCAATGTTATTATCTACATAGTCCAGCCAGGTACGCTTTAAATAGTCCCGAAATTTTTCTGAGTGGAATAAATATGTAGGGAACTTCCAAGTGCGATGTGTGGGACCTATACGTGGCAGTCTAAATGAGAATTCAATCGGTGCATGATCCGAGACCAATATTTCAGCAATATTTGCGGAGGTCACCTCGGATATCAGAGAGTCTGCTACTAAAAAATAATCTATGCGGAAGACCATGTGGTGAACCCCCAAATGGAAAGTAAAAGATTTATCTGATGGATTAAAAAGTCTCCAAACATCAGTCACTTGGAGTCCCAACATGAATTTCACAAGTGTAGACCAGATTGTAGAAAGCCGATTTTACGGAATTGGAGTTTTGTCCAAAGTCGGATCATGCACCGTGTTGAAGTCGCCTCCGATTATCAGTGGAAAAGCCTCCCGCTGTGGTATCAAGAAAGTCATCTGTGTCAAAAATTCCGATACTCGAGTATTGGGAGCATATATGTTTAAAAGTGTATATGTGACAGCTCCAATCTTAACATCGATCAGTAAATATCGACCATTAGGGTCCGGGACAGTGTGTAAGATGGTGTATGGGAGGTGCTATGCAAAGAGGATAGCCACCCCTCTAGTCTTATCGGCACACGATGCAGAGAAACAATCACCCAACCAACCAGCTCGAAGGGAAGAGCCATCACCCTCCCTCCAGTGGGTTTCCTGCAGAAAAATGATGTCTGGGCTAAATTTCTTAAGGTGGGATAAAACCCTTTGATGCTTAATGGGAGAATTGAGCCCTCCAACATTCCATGAAAGACATTTGATTGAGTCATGGGGGGGGTACGGTAAAGTACAGGTATTATTCGCCATCTACCAATCCCAGTCTTTACTGTGTTATATCATCTAATTGATGTATGGTGGGGTCCCCTATCCCAGTGAGTAGGGGGCCACCCAAAGAATACAGTCGCAGCTACGTGTTCCCATCTCTTTACCCCCAATGCACCAAAACATAATACAAAAAATTTAAAATGTATCAGTTTGAACATATCACAACTTCCAAAAGACAAAGAATCATGCTTCAATAACCTTTTCTGAATTTTCACAGACCAAAAATTGTCTTGGAGGGTCACAGTAACGGCCCTGTGACCGACCATTAGAATCAACATAAAACAAACAGTAAAGAGAAAAAGGAAAGCCAGTTTCCTAATTGATAACATAATAACCATTATCCTAAGAGGGACATATGAAAAGCAAAACCCTGTCCTCCATCGCTAAATGGATGAAAGAACTAAATAAAAGAAAAAGAGAACATCACATAGATCAGTACAAACACTCAGCGATTGGGAGACTTCAGGGATGCTACTGGTGAACTCAGTGGGGAGGGAGAGGGCAAAAAATGTCTACGGGCCTCGTCCAGGTCATCAAAATATAAGGTACGGCCATTATCAGTGACCCTCAACTTGGCAGGGTAAAGAAGGGCAAAACGTTTTTGCGATTCCACTAGAAACTTGCAAACTGGTGAGAATGCCCTGCGTTTTTGGGTAACTACCACTGAAAAATCCTGAAAAATCAAGATACGGTTACCGTCAATGACCAATTTGCCCAATTTCTTATATGCTTGTAATATAATTTCCTTCGTCCTATAATCAAAATAGCGGGCCACCACCGGTCTGGGAGGAGGATTAGGACCATCCCTCTCAATCCCCACCCTATGAACTCTCTCAACCTGGGGAAACTCTATCTTGTCAGAGATACAAAGAGCAGGGATCAACTGAGATGCCAGGTAGTCTCCCAGGAGGGAGGGTTTGACATGTTCTGGGATGCCTATCAAACAAAGGTTGTTTCTCCGGTTTCTATTCTCTAGATTGTCTAATTTTTCTTGGAGCTCCCGAATCATGCCAATGGACGAGTCAGCCGAGGACTCCACATTGTGGACCGTGTCCTCCAAGTCACTAACTCTCTGCTCCACCTCCGATATTCTTGAAGTATTTGAGGTCACTTCTCGTAGGGTGGACTGAAACGAATCCCTAAATTTGTCTAATTTCCTATCAATATGGGGCATGAGTACCGAAAGAATCTCTTTAGCAGTTTGGGACACCGGGGGCATCGTTTCAGGTTGGGGTGCGGGGTCAAGATTCCCAGCCATATTCGTTGCGGGTTGCGAATGAGAAGGGGAAGAGCCACCGGTCTTATGTGACTTCCTTCTGACCATATTTTCAGAAACGGTCCTATTTAGAAACCTCTTCATCAATTATTAAGTGTCTAAAAGGGAAGATCCAGAAGGATCAAACACGGTTCACCAGTAAATAGAAGTATCAGATGAGACACATCTGAAATCGTAAAGTATAACGCCCCAAAGGGATAAGTAAAATTTCACATCACAATATATTAGTATCGCACCCCCCTACCTACAGAGTAACTAATGAGGAACAAACTCAAACAGTGTAGGGGAAATAATGTTGACACCGAAGTGGTGAATATCACAAAGGAACAGTTGTGAACGGAACAGCTGAGGCAGGAAAAATAAATAAAGAGAAATAAATATAAAGATATGTATGGAAAAAAATAAATAAATAAATAAAATAAAACAGATAGGCCCTATCAGTATATAAATCTATATGATTACAGCCTATATGAAGGGAGTATGGTGAAACAGGTGAAAACAAGTGAGAACAAATGAATGGAAATGGGAGATAGAGCTACAGAAGGGAAGAGGTCAAAGCAATAGAAGGAAACGGAAAAAAGAAAAGAGTAAAGAGTACGAAGAAAGAAAAAAAAAAGGGGGGGGGGTATGACTATGATACCAAGCAGGAACCCAGTGGAGAGCAGTTCAGAAATGTCCTGGAAGCTCGGCAGTGTCCAAGGTTCTCAGCAGCGACTGCAAGGGGTTCAGGATCACAGCACCCAGATGGCAGCACCACAAGCCAGGGCGCCACAGGAGAATCAGAGATGCAGTGTGGTCGGCCACCCAAAAGTCCACCATGGCTGTAAGTCATGCAGGGGTAATACGATGGAGGCGGGGGACCAGGGAGGAATAAGGCCTCATAAGGCATATAGAGATAGCAGCAGCGGGGATTGTAGGAACCATATATGACCCACATATGCATGGTGGAGGTATAGGGGTTTCCAGGGAACGTACAGGCACAGCGGAAGTTATGGGCTATGCAATTAGCCAGATACAGCACGTCATACAGAGCAGCCCTCCTCACAGTACAGCAGGCACAGGGGTAGCACTGTACAGATAGGATATCAGGGAGGCTGCAGTGTCAATGGGTCTCCTCTAGGAGAATGCAGCCATAGACAGCAAGTCTATCTGAAAGTCAGTAATGGGGAGAGTGGGAGCCACTCAGGATCCTCAGGCATATAATAGTTGTATAGGGGTCTCCAGCTTGACCCTCTCACAATAGCCCCACCAGTCAGGACCCCCCAAGCAGCACAGATGATCCCAGCAGTGCACAATGCAGCCCTTATATATACAGCGGGCGCGAACAGTCAACCCTTGGGGTGTAGGGTGGGGAGATGGGCATCCACACGGGGCAGCGGCCGGGGTGATTCCACACACGTAGGTCACGCAACCGCCCGGGCATCCAGCGTCCAGCGCGCCACACCAGAAAGTTCCCTCACGGCAGCACCGCAGGCAGGCGGGAGTGCAGAGGGTGCGAGCCGGGGGAAGAAGAGAAGAACCGCGCCATCGTCCCAGCGAAGGTGACCCCACACCGCAGCGGCAGAAGAGGGTCTGGTCAGCCAGGACGTCAGGGAGCTTCACCTCACAGAGGCGCCGGAATGAGATGGGTGAGCAGCCACAACGAGCCCGGTCACAGAAGGCACAGCAAACGGTCCCAAGGCAGCGGGGAAAGGCAGCGACCCCCGAGGTAAGGCAGCGTCGGGGGGAGATCCAGCCAGGCAGAGGGGGAAGCAACGCCAGCACCCACCATGCGATGGCCCGATCACGGGCCTGACTCCGGGGAGTAGGGCCTCCAGCCACGCCACACGTCCGAGCAGGGTACCACCGGGTTCAGCAGCCTCCAGGGAGCAAGGGCCAGGCAAGATGTCGAGCCAGGCAACACAGGAGCGGGCGGATGGCAATGGATAGAGCCTGTTAGAGCAGAGCTCTTCTAAAACGTGGCCATCTTGGATGCGCCACCCACCGGAAGTCTCGAATTTGCAACTTTTTGAATTTTTTACACCTCATTTACTATGCTGTCGTATTCTGCATTTTCGAGTTTTCCGATGTCGATGTCATTCGTATTTTCGGCCAGTGTTTTACGGGAGTGAATAGTAAAACACTGCCGACATTAACACAATGAATCTCGTCCAGGACTGTGAGATCCGTGCAGGGCTTCATTGTGCACCTTTAAAAAAAAATAAAGTGTTAAAAATCAAGAAAAAATTTGCGTGGGGTCCCCCCTCCTAAGCAAAACCAGCCTCGGGCTCTTGGGTGGCTGGAGGGGGGGACCCCTTGATTTAAGGGGTTCCCACTCCTCCAGGGTGCCCCGGCCAGGGCTGACTAGTTAGTGATTTAATGCCAGGGCCGCAGGGACCAAGATAAAAGTTTCCCCTGGCTGTGGCATTATCTCTCTGACTAGTGGAGCCCGGTGCTGGTGTGAAAAATACGGGGGACCCCTACGCTTTTTGTCCCCCATATTTTTTGCACCAGGACCAGGCGCAGAGCCCGGTGCTGGTTGTTTAAAAATGGGGGAACCCCTGTCAATTTTTCCCCCATATTTTTTCAACCAGGACCGGCTCAAAGAGCCCGAGGCTGGTTTTGCTTAGGAGGGGGGAGCCCACGCAATTTTTTTTTCAGATTTTAAACACTTTCCCACCCCTTCCCACTGATAAACATGCACGGATCTCATGGATCCGTGCATGACCATCAGAACACGATAAAAAAAAGCAGGTCTGTATAAAAAATGTTTTTTTTTACGATTTGTATTTTTTCTCGGCAGTGTTTGGCTATTGCCGGCAGTGTTTGTGAAATAGAATTTTTAGTAAATTACCGAGTTCTATACCTAAACAGCCGCGTTTGACCGATGGTGTATTCATTCGTATTTCTTTTTCTTTGACTACCCAAAAAATACAAATTCCCTCATCACTGCCGAGATTTGAGTTTAGTAAATTCCCAAGATGACACTTTGAAGAAAAAACACCAAATCGGTCAAAATCGGGAGCTTAGTAAATATACCCCAGTGTTGGTAGAAATGAACTTTGTTAGGTCAGAGACTGATTACTGCCTATACCATAAGACTATAGAAGAAAAGTTATTCATCATAGCTGTGTATGTGGATGATTTACTACTGGTAGGTCAAGAAAATCATATCACTGACGTGAAGCACCAGCTAAAACAAAGATTCAAGTTGAAAGATCTAGGCCCTGCAAATCACTTATTAGATATGAAAATTGTACAAAACCTGTCGAAGGGACTGTCACAATGGACCAACAAACATACATTCAGGCAATAATTTCCAAATATGGAATGATAGATGCAAAACCAGTAAGTACTCCAATTGACAGAAGTGTAAAGATGGTCAAGGCCATGTCATCAAGCAGCAAGGGGGAGATAGAGGAAATGCAATAAATCTCTTATCAAAATGCTATTGATAGTTTGATGTATGCAAGTATTGGGACACAACCTAACATCACACATGCAGTGAGTCGGGCAAGCCAGTTTGAAATAATCCTGGGAGACAACACTGGATTGCAGTAAAGAGAATTCTAAGGTACCTCAAAGGTACAAGTTCACTAAAGCTGAGATTTACAAGATCAACAGATATCAGTTTAAAAGTATTCATATGAGGATGACAGACATTCTTATACTGGATACCTGTTTGCACTAGCAGGTACAGGTGCAGCCATAAGCTGGGCAGGTAGGAAACAACCCAAAGTTGCTCTTTCTACAACAGAGTACATGGTGGTGACAGAAACTTCAAAAGAACCGCTTTGGTTAAAAGTAGTGATGAGCGGGTTCGGATCCTCGGGATCCGAACCCCCACGAATTTCACCCATTTTACACGGGTCCGAGGCAGACTCGGATCCTCCCGCCTTGCTCGGTTAACCCGAGCGCGCCCGCACGTCATCATCCCACGGTCGGATTCTCGCGAGATTCGTGTTCTATATAAGGAGCCACGCGTCGCTGCCATTTTTCACTCGTGCATTGGAGATGATCGTGAGAGGACGTGGCTGGCGTCTTCTAAGTTTCTATGTTGAGTGGGCTGCAAATTGTGCTGCAAATATCTGTGCTCAGTGTGCTGCAAATATCTGTTCTCAGTGTGCTGCAAGTGCAAATATCTAAGTTCTCTGCCTGAAAAACGCTCCATATCTGACTGTGCTCAGTGTGCTGCAAATATCTGTGTGGACTGGGGACCAGCAGTATTATATAGTAGGAGGACAGTGCAGAGTTTTGCTGACCAGTGACCAGTGACCACCAGTATTATACATTCTCTGCCTGAAAAACGCTCCATATCTGATTGTGCTCAGTGTGCTGCAAATATCTGTGCTCAGTGTGCTAATTGCTTTATTGTGGGGACTGGGGACCAGCAGTATTATATAGTAGGAGGACAGTGCAGAGTTTTGCTGACCAGTGACCAGTGACCACCAGTATTATACGTTCTCTGCCTGAAAAACGCTCCATATCTGTGCTGCATTGTAGTATATAGTAGGAGGACAGTGCAGAATTTTGCTGACCACCAGTACGGTACAGAAGGCCACTGCTCTACCTACCTCTGTGTCGTCAAGTAAACTATCCATCCATACCTGTGTTGCATTTCAGTTTTGCACAGTTTGCTGACCACCAGTATAACTATATGTATAGCAGTACGGTACAGTAGTCCACTGCTCTACCTACCTCTGTGTCGTCAAGTATACTATCCATCCATACCTGTGGTGCATTTCAGTTTTGCACAGTTTGCTGACCACCAGTATGTACTATATAGCAGTATGGTACAGTAGGCCACTGCTCTACCTACCTCTATGTTGTCAAGTATACTATCCATCCATACCTGTGGTGCATTTCAGTTTTGCACAGTTTGCTGACCACCAGTATATACTATATAGCAGTACGGTACAGTAGGCCACTGCTCTACCTACCTCTGTGTCGTCAAGTATACTATCCATCCATACCTGTGGTGCATTTCAGTTTTGCACAGTTTGCTGACCACCAGTATATACTATATAGCAGTACGGTACAGTAGGCCACTGCTCTACCTACCTCTGTGTCGTCAAGTATACTATCCATCCATACCTGTGGTGCATTTCAGTTTAGCACAGTTTGCTGACCACCAGTATATAATATATAGCAGTACGGTTCAGTAGGCCACTACTCTACCTACCTCTGTGTCGTCAAGTATACTATCCATCCATACCTGTGGTGCATTTCAGTTGTGCGCAGTATATATAGTAGTAGGCCATTGCTATTGATATATTACTGGCATATAATTCCACACATTAAAAAATGGAGAACAAAAATGTGGAGGGTAAAATAGGGAAAGATCAAGATCCACTTCCACCTCGTGCTGAAGCTGCTGCCACTAGTCATGGCCGAGACGATGAAATGCCATCAACGTCGTCTGCCAAGGCCAATGCCCAATGTCATAGTAGAGAGCATGTAAAATCCAAAAAAATAAAGCTCAGTAAAATGACCCAAAAATCTAAATCAAAATCGTCTGATGAGAAGCTTAAACTTGCCAATGTGCCATTTAAGACACGGAGTGGCATTGAACGGCTGAGGGCCTGGCCTATGTTCAAGGCTCGTGGTTCAGCTTCACATGAGGATGGAAGCACTCATCCTCCTGCTAGAAAACTTAAAAAAGAGTTAAGATGGCAAAAGCACAGCAAAGAACTGTGCGTTCTTCTAAATCACAAATCCCCAAGGAGAATCCAATTGTGTCGGTTGCGATGCCTGCACCTGTTTTTTCTTTCATTTTTCTTTGCATCATGTGCTGTTTGGGGACTATTTTTGGAAGTGCCATCCTGTCTGACACTGCAGTGCCACTCCTAGATGGGCCAGGTGTTTGTGTCGGCCACTTGGGTCGCTTAGCTTAGTCACACAGCTACCTTATTGCGACTTTTTTTTTCTTTGCATCATATGCTGTTTGGGGACTATTTTTTTGAAGTGCCATCCTGTCTGACACTGCAGTGCCACTCCTAGATGGGCCAGGTGTTTGTGTCGGCCACTTGTGTCGCTTAGCTTAGTCACACAGCTACCTCATTGCGCCTCTTTTTTTCTTTGCATCATGTGCTGTTTGTGGACTATTTGTTTGAAGTGCCATCCTGTCTGACACTGCAGTGCCACTCCTAGATGGGCCAGGTGTTTGTGTCGGCCACTTGGGTCGCTTAGCTTAGTCATCCAGCGACCTCGGTGCAAATTTTAGGACTAAAAATAATATTGTGAGGTGTGAGGTTTTCAGAATAGACTGAAAATGAGTGAAAATTATGGTTATTGAGGTTAATAATACTATGGAATCAAAATGACCCCCAAATTCTATGATTTAAGCTGTTTTTGAGGGGTTTTTGTAAAAAAACACCCGAACCCAAAACACACCCGTATCCGACAAAAAATTTTCAGGGAGGTTTTGCCAAAACGCGTCCGAATCCAAAACACGGCCGCGGAACCAAATCCAAAACCAAAACCCGAAAAATTTCCGGTGCACATCACTAGTTAAAAGCGACTTTATGTAAACTAGGTCTTCTTTAGATCATCAACATAAAGTGTGATAACAAGGGAGCAATTGATTTTTCTTGTAGCACAAAGTATCATGGACGGTCTAAGCACATTGCTATGAGACATCACTTCATTCGTGGACTAGTGCAAAACAAGTCCATCAATGTAGAATATGTTGCAAGTGAAGAAAATATTGCTGACATGTTGACAATAGGACTGTCATCACACTTGTTACATGCATTCCTGATGGAATGTGGACTGGAATTTGTTTAATGTTAATTTATTCTTATTGTTTTTGCTTCACATTTATGTTTTCGGTTAGAGGAATGACTTTATTGAAATGTTTGATAAAATGTCATGTTCTCCTTCTATGGGCACATCCCCTAGCATTTGTTCCCTTGTGCCAGTGTCTCTCGGAGGCGGAGCTTAGTGTGTGTATGCTCTGATCCTCCATCTTAGGGACAGTGCATGTAGAGCTGAGACTTGGAGCGGAGCTCAGTGAGAGACTTACAGTGCTTCCTGCATGTACCGCGCATCTGGAGATATCACAGAGCCGGGCAGTGCACCTTCTTCACAGTGGTAGTCAGACTGCATGGCTGTGCAGTCCTCCATCCCTTACCACTGGAGACAACTTCTGCGATATACTGTACTGCAGCCACACAAACAGATTGATAAGTACCGCTACCATTGCTGTGTTACCTTGTCTTATGTAAGGGGCCAATTACCTATTACAATAATACATCCAAGACACCTGTGTGTTTACTGAATAAACCTGCATTACTGTTTAAGTTCATTAAGTGTGTGGACTGACATCACTGCACCAGGCACTCCGCTATACTCTACCAACAAACCTGACCTATGTATATGGGCGCGATCAGCGTGATACAGTGACATAATTGAATATCACCTCCACGATCTCCCATCACTTTTGACAGGAGATCAGGAGCAATAATCAATTGAATTCTGCCCACTGAGTCAAATACACTTACTGTACATTTAATATATAAGCCTTGTTTCGTCCAACTAGTCCTATCATTAAATGATCAGCCCCCACATTAAATACAGAGCCCCCACATTGCTTCAAACCATAAAATATATTATTAGCTACTATCAAGTTCACATGACATTAATACCCCATATTTAATTAAAAGAGACTCTAAATTAACTAACTATACCTGTAACTCCCCTCTAGTCAATGGCTTCTAGGAAGAGCAGTGTGGGTAATACAATACGGCCGCTAGCTCCTCCTGCTATCAGACTCTGCAGTCTACACAGTGGTATAAAGGTGCCATTAACAGGGACCCACCGCAGATTAATATACCAGTGGTCCGCCTGCCTGGGTTATCTTCGTCTCCCTTCCCCTCCCTTGCGACACTAGACTGGGAAGATTAGATGTCATGACATCTCATCTCCCAAGAAGAGCACAGCAAGGATGGGGTAAGACTCATCAATTCAGCAGTGAGGAACTGCGTCAGCATGTAAGTGAAAGGAGGTGGTCACTGGATTACACAAAATGATTAAATATGTAAGGGGTTGGGCCGGGTATTGAGGGAAAAAAATAATAAAAAAAGTAAAAGTTTATTTATTTTGAAATCATGATTCATTCCTCATTTACTTTTCTCCGCATTAATTATACCCCTATAGTTAAGAATAGACACTTAAGTCCTTATAAGCACTCTTCTGATTTGTCATCCAGGCAACCCTACTATCTTTACATTTATACAATATAATAATGGTTTTATTTATAGTTTTTATAACTGTACTATAATTATTGTTTTTAATATTATTTATTTATAGCATCTTAGTGACACCACACCGAACTCCTATCCACTTTGACCCTGTCATACATCTTTCTATTTGCTCACTTAATCTACTGTATCTCTCAAATCTCACTACTTCTCTTGTATCAAAGGCCCCATTTAACAATGGTACTTACAGTATTACCAGTGTCATATTTAGTTTAGTATCTCAATTATACTAACAAATATGCTGTTAGTAGTTAACATTACTTACACCCATCAGACAAAGTCTAGCAAAGTTCTCCTCCTCAATAGCGTTATCTGTTCTACTGATGGAGAACCATCGCTGCCAGCAACAGGCTACTGTGTCATGTCAATGCGTGACATGCCAGTCTTCCCATGGCACTTTCATCTGACGGGGACCCAGCAGTGCCTAGAAGGCTTTGCTGAAGTCGGAAAGGCTGCTGCTGGGTCTGCCATATATAGATGGCATAATCGGTACAGTAGGAAATTATTTTAACAGAGAAAGGAGGAGGATTTTCCAGTTTGGGGTTATGACAATGCTCAGTTCATGTCAACTTTTCCATTGCTGTGTGCTTGTGGAAAGGCAGAGCCACTTGTTTGCATTTTCCCTCCAGACTAAATGTTGCCAGCCAGCCCCTGCCCCAGTGTGGTACAGCTTTCTCATCTTGAAGTATGTCTCTGACCATGTATTGAAAGACAGAGAAGAGGTAACTGGCTCACAGGATGGGGAAGTGAGATAGAGGAGGACATGGATGCAGAAAAGCACAAGAGGGAAGAATAGTAATAAAGGAAAGGGGTGTGGTGATTCAGTGGGATTTCAGTGTTTCAACCTAGGTATCCTGCATTATGCAGAAAGACGAACCCTGAGTAATGAAAATAAGAGATTTGTCTCTGCTTTAGCCGTCAACATATTTTAATACAGGGGCTGGTTCAGGATGTTGCCAACCCCCAATAATGCCAGGACTGGGTATGCTATTGCATTTTCATAAAGAGTCTTGAAGTGATGAAATCAGAACTCACCAATCAATTATATATCCATTTCATCAATAATGCACTCCCACATGTAGCTTGTTAATGCTGAAACAATCCCAAAATCAGATTTATACCTGTACATTGGCAAACAGCATAAACCAACCAATAGAAAGTAGTAACATGAGAGCAATAAACATTAAGGGGTCGATGTAGAGTTTAACATAAGTATCTTGCATGGTTTTTAATATAAATGGTCCAGAACCAAGTGCAGTGTCATACTATCAGAAAACTGGGATGTCTTATGGACCCTGTCTTCTCTGTTTGCTGCTGCTGACCTAGGGGCGTAGAGTCACAAGACAGGATGGATTTAGGGCCTAACTCAGACGTGGTCGCACGCAGGCTATTTTTTGCACTGCTCCAACCAGGTAATCGCCGCCTACAGGGGAGGGGGTAAGAGCTTTGCAGGGGTGCGATCGACTGTGCAGAGAGCTGCACAAGCAAAAAGTTTGTGCAGTCTCTGCACAGCTCAAGACTTACTCACCTGCTGTGATGATTCTTGCTGTAGCTAACGTCAGCAACCCTCCCTGTAAACGGCCGGGCACACCTGCATTTTCCAGGACACTCACAGAAAACGTTGAGTTGACACCCCTGGACAGCCTCTTCCTGTCAATCTTCTTGCATTCACCACTGTGTTGCTTCCATGTGCCGTCCGTCGCCGGCAGCCGACGCACCTGCACATTGCAGCCATAAGGCATGCGCATACAGACCCGATCGCACAGCTGCGAAAAAAGACAGCGTGCGATCGGGTCTGAATGACCCCCTTAAATCAATGGAGATTCACAATGGAGTGCTGAATCAAGCTGGCAGGGCAGTAGAAACAACATTAACCTTCTACAGCTATCCCCAGAGGAAGAGATGACATTCAAGCAATGTTGTGGTGAACTGAAAAGGTTTAAATAGGCTCCCTATCAGTTTGGTGGTAGCTGTTTGGATAGAGGCTAACATGTAATACAGAATCCTGATTGCATATTGGCTGGCTGGAAAAGGATGTGAAACCAAAAAGACAGCTGCCACCTGGCCAGATGGAGCTGTAGCCTAGTGACTGTGCAGAAGAGAACAAAGGGGGTCCATCACCAAATGGTCCAGATAAGAGAGTACAGCGGTGCAATGGTTCATGACACACATACAATTTAGTCACATCTACACTTGCAACTGAAGGGGTATAACTGGGAAATCTCCATATGTGATGTTCACTGAGGGTCTGCTGATGCTGTTAAGGTCTATGGAGAGTTGTTCAGAAGTGTATATGCCTGTTTTCAGATAGATCTTTTGCATCTAGTACTAGGCTGGTGCAAATGCACACGGATGATGATGATGATGATGATGATGATGATGATGATGATAGGAATTTATCAAGTGTATGGAAAGGCGTAGACCAGATGTAGAAATGCATACAACTGAATATATGCATTTAGGTCCATGCAAATGATTATGACTTGACACATCCTAATAGAAGCAAAGCTTCCTCCACTAATGTGAGTCCACTTACAGGGAAATACAGATAATATAACAGTTAGCATTGTTGCCTCACAGCACTGAGGTCATATGTTTGATTCCTACCATGGCCTTAACTGTGTGGAGTTTGTATTTTCTCCCCTTGCTTGCTTGGGATTTTTCTGTTTCCGCCAACAATCCAAAAATATACTGTTCGGTTATTTGGCTCCCAACAAAAATGAACCCTATTGTGTAAATGTGTGTATGTACGTAGGTAGGTAGACTAGATGGGCAAATTCTACGTTTCTTTGTATCCCACACCACCATAGCACCATTGTTGCTACACTAGAAGTGCTTAATGGGTAAATAGATGCATAGTATCATACAGAAAGAGGAGCTCTCAAGGAACTGGCTTACTTCCTTGGCAACTACACCAGTGAACTGTATACTTTGGTTGAAAAAAATAATAATATTGTATCAGCCCAAACTGAATTTGGCAGTAATTGTAGCAAAGTTTCCACAAAGATATAACTTCAGTGGCTGCTGTAGTTGAAAAAATGTGATAAGGGCTGTAATAATGGTCTCTACCTTTGAGAAAGGAGTTCCAACCAAGCAGTAGCTAAATCCAGTACTTCCTGCTTGGGTCAGCTGCAGAGACCAGACTGCAGAATACAGTAGAACACAGAACTGTGGCTTTAGAGAGTACTGTGGAACTGCAGTGCTGGCCAAACCTCACTGTATCTGCCTTCTGGCCATTGGTAGGGGCAGATGTGATTTCCATATAATGCAGGTCACCCAGGTTGACATTCCCTCCTAACAGCTTTATAGGTTTTTTTTTTTTTCTCACACACTAAGGGGTTATTTTCATTTGGGAGTGGGGACGAGATGAGGCCACCTCCTGGTTCTCCTCTTTCCCTCTTACTCTGCCTCAGCATACTGTGGGCCAGATGCATCATCGCTTGGAAAGTGATAAAATAGAGAGTGAAAAAGTGCCAGCCAATCAGATCCTAACTGCCATGTCACAGGCTGTGTTTGAAAAATGGCAGGAGCTGATTGGCTGGTACTTTTTTACTCTCCATTTTATCACTTTCCAAGCGATGATGCATCTAGCCCTGTATCAGTTACCTGTGAAGAGAGCAACAGAAAAAGTGTTGATATGTGTGCATTAGTTGTGATATACACAGTTCCGCAGATGGGGTATGCAGATACAAATTACCTGGGCCTGGGCTACTGGAGGGGACCGGCGGAGGCCCAGGTCTGCTAACCACCCCACCCCCGAGTTTACCTGTGCTGTGGTCAGGGGTGGCACCATCTTCCTGGTGATATCTTTGGAAAGATGGCGCTGCACATAGAAGCAAAGACTCTGGCACTGTTCCAGAGTCTTTGCTCTCTAGTGGCCAGTGTTATCTTCCCAAATATCACTGGGAAAATTATACTGGCAGGGGAGAAGGGACCCGCTTCCAGATCAAGTAAGGCAGGAAGCGGGTGACATCTTCCATGCTCCCACTGCCTCCCATGTGTTAACACAGCTCCCCCTTACATTATTTATATATTAAAGGGTGTAGTCACGCTTCCCAACAGAAGGGGGTGTGTGTAAGGGGCACAAATACTGTGGACATTTTGTGTGTAAAGGTCACAACTACTGTCAACATTATGTGTGTAAGTGGCACAACTACTGTGGGCATTATATGTGTAAGGGGCACAACTACTGTGGGCATTATCATAGGCCTTTATCGAGTGTTCTACTCTTAGACTTCCCCCCTCTACCAGTTCATCCCTTGCTCTGACATAGAGACTGCTCACCTTGCTCTGACATAGAGACTGCCACCCAGGTAAGAAGACTACATATGTGTCCTCATGCATCCAGCCTCAATTCGTCATGCAGTAGGAGATGCCTGGCGTGAGTGAGCTGATAGTTCCCTTGCAATTCTGTTAGCGTTGGGCATCTTTTTTTTGCAAAAAATCGGTCTTATTTGCATTGCTATGTGAATAAGTAGCACAAGCATATTCTGGTGATTAAAATTATATGAGGCATGCCTATATTCTATATGCCTATATTATTAATCAGTAAAAGCTGTTTGTGCATCTTATTCACTTTGTGAGTAAGACACATTTTAATGAGAAAAGTCATACAAAAAGACACTCGGCGCTACCAATTCACATCACAGCATGGCATGACTAGAAGGGCTGTTTAACGTGCAAGGAGGCTAGATGTACAGTAGATGGACACATCTGTGTGTCCTGGAGATGGGGAAAGAGTGGTCCATAATGTAGTGGATGAGGGAAAGTCCTGGATTGTCCAGCAATGTCAGACTCCTGTCCTACCTCCCAGTCTCTCCTGTCCTGCCTGCTCACTCCCGGTCAGGGTGCCTTCTGTCAAACTAGTGGGGTGTGGTGCTGAAACAGACTGCAGAAGCAGTATTTCTCCTTTCCTGTATGACCAGCTTCCACCACCAGATTCAGCGTCAAGGGGCAGGGCTAAGAGGCACAACTACTCTGGACATTATATGTATAAGGGTTACAACTACTATGGGCATTATATGTGTAAGAGGCACAACTACTGTGGTCATTATATGTGTAAGGGTCACAACTATTGTAGGCATTATATGTGTAAGGGGCACAACTAATGTGGGCATAATATGTGTAGGGGCACAACTACTGTGGGCATTATATGTGTAAGTGGCACAATTACAGTAGGAATTACAGTATATGTGTAAGGGGCACAACTAATGTGGGCATTATATGTGTAAGGGGCACAACTACTGTGGGCATTATAAGATGCACAAGCAGACGCTGCTGAATAAAGTGTTATGCGGCATGCCTATATTCTATATTTCTATGTATTTAATCAGTAAAAGCTGCTTGTGTATCTTATTCACATCGTTTTGTGAATAAGACAATCTTTATGGAAAAAGTTGAACAAAAAGATGCTTGGCCATACCAAGTCACATCATGGCATGGCATGACTAGAAGGGCTGTTTAACATGCAAGGAGGCTAGATGTAAGTGGACACATCTGTATGTCCTGGAGGGGGGGAGAGAGTAGTCCATAATGCAGCGGAGGGGGGAAGTCCCAGAGTGTCCAGTGATGTCAGACTCCTGCCCACTCCCAGTCCCTCCTATCCTGCCTCCCGGCCTGGAACCTCCTGCTCGCTCCTGGCAACTCCTGTCAAACTGGTGGGCGAAGGCGCTAAAACAGATTGCAGAAGCAGTCTTTCTCCTTTCCTGTATGACCAGCTTCAGCCTCAAGGGGCAGAGCTAAGGGGCATAACTACTGTGGGCATTATATCTGTAAGAGGCACAACTGCTGTGGACATTATATACTGTATGTAAGCGGCACAAATACTGTGGGCATTATACATGGTCAAGTCACAATATTATGTTATACCCACCAAGCCAGGTGACATACTCCATGGGCTACACGCTGCCGACATCAAATGTAGGAGGTGGCCATAATAATGGGACTTGACCGTATATATGTGTAAGGGGCACAACTATTGTGGGCATTTTATGTGTAAAAGGCTCAACTACTGTGGGCATTATAAGACGCATAAGCAGACTCTGCTGATTAAAATGATATGCAGCATGCCTATGTTTTATATGCCTATATCTTTAATCAGTAAAAGCTGCTTGTCCATCTTATTCACATCGTTTTGCAACTTTTTACAACTTTCAAACATTTCAGGAGGCAAGAATTTAATCGCAGGCTGAAGAAGAAAATGAGGGGCCGACAGTATCATGCCATGGGGACAGAGCTTACCACTCATTTCTTGGAATGCACTCCACTTGCATAACTGGCACTGGGGTGTATAGAAAAGCAGGAGGTGATAGACGTTGGCCATATAAATTCGGAGGCACCTATCATAATGGCGCTAAAATGTATATTAGTAGCGCCTGCTCCAACTTTGTAAGTATTAAAAATCCATCACATACAGTATATAAAAATACATACGTTTAATATAAAATATACAGTCAGAGCCATATATAAATGTCAATTAGGGGTCCACAAAGATTTTCAATAGTACATGCATACAATACCCTTCCAGATGTAAAGCAAGGTAGTTGGTGTATATCAGTGACGTGCGGTGAGGTTAATGACTGGGGAGGCACAAACTAGCATTAGAATAAGATTCACACACATTATATAAATACACACACACACACACACACACACACACATATATATTTACGTTGGTATCGGGTTCCCAGCGGTCGGGATGCGACAGCAGCATCCATATGTATAAAATACTAACACTGGCTAATTTTAAAAGCTAACCCTGATCCCTAAAGCCCCTAACCCTAACCCTTCTTCCCCACAGCCTAAACCTAATCCTCCCTCCTGTGCATCCTAACCCTAACCCTCCCTTCCCCGCATCTTAAGGCCCGTACACACTGGCCGATATATCTCGGGTCCGTCGGCTAGTGTGTACGGGCAATATGTCTGTGAACTAGGTTGTTCACAGACATATCACGTCGGCCCCGCAGCACAGCCGACGGCCAATATATCTACCGATATATTGGCACATCGCTGTGTGTGTACGGACGGTCGGCCGACCGCCCGTACACATGCTGCGGCAGCCAGCGGTGATCGACAGCTGAACTGGGCGGGCGTGTGTACACGCCTGTCCAGTTCATGACGTCAGTCCCCGAATTGCTCTGCAGGGTAACCTAATCCCCCGCTCCCCACGGCTTACCTCTCCGACAGCCCGTGATAGCATAATTTGGTATCCCGGAAGCGTGATAGTGATGAACGTCGGGATACCGGCGCTGGCATTCTGAGTAGCATTGGGATTCCAGGGTCGGTATTGCGACTGTTGGGATCCTGACCATTGGGATCCTGACCGCATCATATATATATATATATATATATATATATATAAAGGCACTGTACTCATATAATAATGACACACTGAATGAAGTATGGACATATATGCAGAGCAGTACACACACACATGCACAGTATAAGCCCTCCCATCTATAATTATGAGAGCGAAGCCCACTCATTGCCTCATATCAGCCGGGTACCTGCTGGTCTCCTTTCCCCCCAACTTTTGCTGGCAGTATCAGGGTCCTCTCCTGTTACTCACCCACTGGAATTTTGATCTGGAAGAGACTGAGGGACTGAGCTCGGCGGCTGGCGGTAGACAGGGGACTTGGGTCTGCATCCCTTTCCTTTCCTTGAGATGCGTCCAAGCTTCCTCTGGTAGGTCATCCTCCCGGTATGCGGGGCCCGGCGTTGCAGTGGGAGATGACTGCATCTACTGTGCGGGTGAAGGTGGGCGCGGTGCACTCACTATAACTGCGGGTCCGGGATGCAGAAAATGAGCAGCCTCGGCCATTGTGCTGCAGTGCTAACGGAGCTCCGGTCTCTTTCTGGATGGTCATATGACACATCCGAGGTCTCCAATCACAGCTCAAGCCACTGTGAGGCATGCCTCACTTGGCTCTGTTTTAAGTGGTGTGACTGGTCTCTATGTAACCCCGCCTTGATCTACAGGCAGCGCTGCAGCAGTCCCCAACTATGAGACGTGAGGCAGAGCTGTTGCTGCCTGATGTCTCGTTTCTCCCTGTAGTTATATAGAGATCCTAATATCTGGAGTTTTAACTATACAAATGATTATTTTAATACAAAGAAGATGATTATATGTTATAAATATTTTCTTTGTATTATTCTAATCATTTTTATAGTCAAGACTCTGGAGAATGACAGGGAGTATGACAGGAGAGGCACTGCCTCCCCTGACGGTAGATGCTAGAATCAAGTGGGCTAAGGGACCTTTTCCGTCTGGGGGAGGAGTTATGACACAAGGGGGAGGAGCTACATCAGCGAGATAGTTCCTCTACTATCCACGCCACCAACTATTACCTTTAGTAATCAGGTGGCGAGCGAAGCGGAGCGAGCCACCGAGCCCAAAGCGTGGCGAGCGTACTTTTCGGGTACCCTGTTTGCCCGTAGCTCCTCCCCCTGGTGACGTGTCTCCTCCCCTAGATACGTCAGAAGGTCCCTTCTCCCACTCCGAAATAGAATCAACCCTCCCCTGACTGCACGTCCCTGGTGTATATTCCTCTATTGCGGGAGGTTGCGGCCTAAAGCAGGTTACTGGCAGCTAGTTTCAGTTTGTAGCAGTTGCTTGCCAGGCATTGACTGTCCTGGCAGTGCTGCGGGTGGCTTGCAGGGGGCAGCAGAAAGCATGGTCCATCCGCTGTGGTTACTAGATTCCCTTTCATGAAAAGTAACTGCTTACATCAGGTGTGACGTTAGGTATAGGGCAGGGCTTGCTGTGTCATGTGGGGCATAGGGCGGGGCTCATTGTGTTGGGCGGGGCATGCGGCAGTAAGTCCATATTCAGAGTGAGTTATTGTTGAGCAGATGTACTAAGCCTTTAAAGTTTGGTGGCTTTTAATTCCAACATCTGTGCAATGCATGCGTCCTCCCTCAAGGTATAGAAATATATGCCTTCATTTATCAATCTTTTTTTGCCCTTAAATATCATGTAGAGTGTTAATTAGGGGTATTCCTTATTCGTTTATAACCCCCTGCGCAATTTTTCATTGTGTTATTTTTTTTACCCTCTCACTGAAGGTGCAAGCTATTCCTTATTAATCATTGTCTGCACTGCTTGTTTTAGCACTCGCAGCGCTGTTTCTGCCTCACCCTCTGAAGTCTTCTATTAAATAGCGCTACTCAGCGCTATGCACTGGGTTGTGTCTATTTCCTAGTGGGCTATGGGACATTTGACCCACGTGACACGCAAGAGAAGGGGAGGGGCAAGTTCGGCAAAGGGTCCAGAAATGGACCCTCACCACACTTTGGGCACAGTGGCTCACTCCGCTCCCCTTCGCTCGCCACCTGATTACTAAAGGTAATAGTTGGTGGCATGGATACTAAAAGTAGTATCCTGCCATCCTTGATCCGCCCCCTGACGTCACAGGTCCCTTAGCCCACTAGGATTTAGCATCTACCCTATGCACTGGGATCCCATCCAGATGCTTCCGTCCATGGTCCCATAACCCCCTGCGGTTCTCCGGTTTCCATAGCAACATCCTGTGCGGCAGGATGTGTACCTCATTCCCATTGACCACGACATCCGAAAAAGTTAATACTGCGCATGTGCCGGAATCTGTGTGTGTGTAAGTATAGTGTACCCAATGTTCAGAATTTGAACCCATATATACGTATAGATAGATAGTTTGCTAGATATATATATATATATATATATATATATATATATATATATTTACAGTGAAAGTTGAACCCAGATATTGATATTTGCACTACTGATTCCATTTTCTGGAATCAGCTGTGCAGGTGATGTCACGCTCTGTCAGCAGGGAGGTATGGGGAGGAGAGTGGGTCTTTCTGCTACAAATTGGCCTGCATTCATACTTTTTTAATCTTTAATTTCCTACAATTATCTGGCCACACACTCCAGTTGATGACCACACCTACATTATGGCTGGTCAAATGCACCCCTTGTGGAACCGTCATGCCCCAGTGTGATACTGGGCAAAGCTCTCAAGAGACATTTGCAGAGGAGAGTAGGGATTGGAGGAGCACAGGTAACAGCTATACAGGCAAGCACATAAGCTGACTGGCCATAAATGCCACTGCTGATACCGTGGAAGCTAATGTACACCAAGGCAATGAAAAATCTGTTTTAAATGTTTAATTTCATGAGAGAGACAATAATCATTTTGGTTTGTTTGTTATACGTTTTTATAAATTTGCATTTAAATGCAGCACATACTGTACTTGACGTACATGGCATGTCATGTCATGTCAGGAAGTACGTATGATGCAGTACATGTAAATTCACTCTCTTTGTAGCCCTACAAACTTAATGAAACTGCCTAGTTTTGCTAATATGGCCCAATTGTAGAGATGCACATACATTTTTATATTTTTAATGTGCTGTCAGGTGAGCATGACAGTACATCACAATGGCTTCTGCCTTAAATTGGATCAGCTTTCATCTTTTGGTTTGTCATATGTGGAAGACTCTTGTTCACTGCATGTGACAACTAATTGTGTATCAGCGGCTTCACAATCATCTATACGACCTTTCTGTAATATTATGTTTGATCCTGAATGTGTGCAAACAAATCAATGCTGCTATCCTGCTGTATTAAGCAATTTAGACATGGTTTATCATTTAGCTGTATTATTTTATTTCTAAGCTGGCTTTATTTTTATTTTTTTATCAACCTCATAGATCTTTTGGCTTGTTACTGTTACTGTACAAGTTAAGCATAAGCCCAAGTAGAAGTGTGTTATTATTTTACAAGTCACTCAAGTTATGAATTCTCACCTTGGGCCCAGAATTATCAAGCCTTGGAGAGTGATAAATTGCACAGTGATAAAGGGGGTAATTCAGACCTGATCGCTAGGGTGGAGTATTGCATCCCTGCGATCAGATAGTCGCCGCCTACAGGGGTAATTCGCCGTGCAGGTGTGCAATCGCATGTATAGGAGAGCTGCACAAACAGCAGTTTGTGCAGTCTCTGCACAGCCCAGGACTTCCTCAGCTGCTGCGATGATCGGGGCCGGAGCTGACGTCAGGAATCCTCCCACAAAACGCCTGGTCCCTCCTGCGTTTTTCCGGACACTCCCTAGAAAAGGTCAGTTGCCACCAACAAATGCCCTCTTCCTGTCAATCTTCTGGTGATCAATGGTGCAATCGGATTTTTCACACCATCCAGTCGCTGCCCATCGCTCCCCGTCGCTGTGGACCGTCGCGCATGCGCATTGCGGTGCATACTCATGCGCAGTTCAGACCTGATCGCCGCTGTGCAAAAACGCACAGCAACGATCAGGTCTGAATTAGCCCCAAAGTACCAACTAACCAGCTCCTAACCCTCATGTTACAGGGTGTTTGAAAAATTACAGTTAGGAGGTGATTAGTTGGTACAGTACTTTACTTTAACACTGTGCAATTTATCACTCTCCATCCACGGCTTGATAAATCTGGGCCATAAAAGTGTTTCATTTCATTATCATGTAGGGTTCAAATGATAAAGGAAACTGCTTCTTCATTACACCTGTATTGCACTTTTAACCATCAGTAAATACCCTGAACTTTTTTTCTTTCTTTAATCCTAGCTAATGTAATCTGTCCACTCACACCAGGCTCCTTACAGCAATCCATGGAATCTTTTACTTTTGTCCTTTGTCGACCCTTTTAGGCCACATTCAGTATTCCTATTCATGCCATCTGCTCACTGGGAAGGGAACTGTTTGCTAAGTGTTGCAAAAATGCATCAAACTGAGCTGTAACTTTTATTTGTGCCTATAAACTCTCTTTCCCGCTGATCATGTTTTTGGAACATAAACTGGAAATTTTAGGTAGAATTTTCTGCACATTGTTTGTACAGCTATATTATACAACACAGACCCTATAACCCCCCTTCTTTGCAGAAAATGGTACAATCTTTTTTTCTTGACAGAAGTCTTTTCTAAAGATTTGCTGAAGCCTTACTAAGCAGCTGTGAGTTAGGTCATTTTCCCAGGAGTTTTACATGTGGAAAACTGGGCATTACTAAGTCCTCAAAAAGGACACCATCTGGCCTTGGTGAAAAAAAGGATCATGACACTTTCAGTGGTACCAACAGGCCCTGATGAACCTTAAAGGAATTCATGCTTCAACTGTCATCCAATGGCAACTTCGTCTAGCAATCACCTCAGTGACAGACACTTTTTTCATCTCTCCAGCTATCTATTAATACAATGCACTTTTGTGCAACCCTGTTTGCTGAATGTATAAAGTAAATTCATATTGTTTTATTTTTATTCTTTCTGATGTTATACTACAGTATGTCAGTGTAAACAGTTCTGATATACTGTAGTATGTCAGTGTAAACAGTGCTGATATACTATGGTATGTCAGCATAAACAGTGATGATATGCTACAGTATGTCAGCGTAAACTGTCCTGATACACTATGGTATAGTCAGCGTAAACAATGCTGATATACTATGGTATGTCATCGTAAACGGTTCTGATATAATATTGTATGTCAGTATAAATGGTTCTGATATAATATTGTATGTAAGCGTAAACTAGGGATGAGCGGGTTCGGTTCCCAGAGAACCGAACCCCCCTGAACATCAGGTTCTGAGCCCGGATCCGAGTCCGGCTCGGGACTCTGTCTCTCTCTGTGGGTGGTGGCGTCGGGTGGGGTTAGCGTGTGCTCTGTAGGGGTGCTGCTGCAGGCACTGTGGTGTACCTGTGCTGTGTTAGGAGTGCTGTCCTGGCTGTCAATAGTATTTCATGTGCTTCTATGGCAGGGTGCTGCAGCTGTACATGGGTGTTGCAGTCCTGGGTGTCACTGTGTTGTACAGGGTGCAGTTGTACTGTCCTCCTTCTGTATGCTGTAAAATATAGGGGTGCTGCTTGCCCTCTATTTTGTAAAAATTCAGGGTGCTTGTTCAAAATTAAAAGCACACTGCTCCTGTATGCTGTATAGGGGTGCTGCTGTTAAAATAATATTACACTGGCCCTGTATGCTATAAAAATTCAGGGGTGCAGTTGTTAAAAATTAAAAGCACACTGCTCATGTATGCTGTATAGGGGTGATGCTGTTAAAATAATATTACACTGGCCCTGTATGCTATAAAAATTCTGGGATAGAGTTGTTAAAAATTAAAAGCACACTGCTCCTGTATGCTGTAAAATATAGCTGTGCTGCTGTTCAAATAACATTACACTGGCGCTGCATGCTGTAAAAAATCAGGGTGCAGTAAAATAAATGTTCACTGGCCCTGTCTTGTATGCTGTAATAATTCTGGGGTGCAGTAAAATAAATGTACACTGGCCCTGTCTTGTATGCTGTAATAATTCTAGGGTGCAGTGAAAATCAATGTACACTGGCCCTGTATTGTATGCTGTAATAATTCTAGGGTGCAGTGAAAATCAATGTACATTGGTTCTGTCTTGTGTGCAATAAAATTTCAGGGGTGCTGTGAAAATATATGTACACTGGCCTTGTCTTGTATGCTGTAAAATTACAGGGGTGTTGTGAAAATACAGGGGTGCTGGCACTGTCCGCGGTTGCAATGTCTTGGCCTGACCTTTACAGCACTGTATGGAAAGAGGAAGCTCCTACCACAATTTGCACGCCCCGTGCAAGTGCTGGGAGGAGCACCACCAGTCCAGTTGCTGATATTGAGATTGAGGAAGTCACTGTAGAAGTACAATAGGATGAGGAAGATATGGGTGTAGCTGAAGCTGCGGAGGAAGTTGCCGATGAGGATTATGATAGTGATGTGGTTTGTTTGACTAAGGCACCAGTGGAGACAGTTGTTGGCCATGGGATGAAAAAACCCATTGTCATGCCTGAGCAAAATACAAAAAAAAAAAGCCACCTCTTTGGCATGGAATTATTTCTCCACAAATCCAGACAACAGGTGTCAGGCCATATGTTGCCTTTTTCAATCCATAATAAGTAGGGGTAAGGACATTAACCACTTAGGAACATCCTCCCTTATATGTCACCTGCAACACATTCATCATAAGTCATTGTCAAGTTCAGAAACTTTGGGTAATAGCGTAAGCAGTCCATTGACACCTAAATTATGTGGTTTGTTTGTTTGAATATTATTTCTCTGTGAGGATGTAAACACTGAAGGGGGTGGTAATCTGAGGACGAGGATGACATCTTGCCACTGTAGAGCCAGTTTGTGCAAAGAGAGATGAAATGCTTCTTTTTTGCTGGGGGCCCAAATAAACCAATCATTTCAGCCACAGTCATGTGGCAGACCCTTTTGCTAAAATGATTGGTTTGTTAAAGTGTGCATGTCCTGTTTATACAACATAAGGTTGGGTGGGAGGGCCCAAGGACAATTCCATTAGGGCCCAAGGACAATTCCGTCTTGCACGTCTTTTCTTTGCCACATCATTCCAGGGGTGCTGCCCCTCTGCCCTATCAGTCTAGGGGTGCTGCCCCACTGCCATTTAAGTCCAAGGGTGCTGTTGTCAGTCTGCTGTGCTGTGTTATTCTCCAGGGGTGCTACCTATGCTGTATAAGTCCAGGGGTGCTGCTGTACTTGTTCCTAGGTTTAAATGAAAGCCTAGACCAGATATGAAACAAGCTTCAACATCACAAACAGATTTGTGAAAACTAGCCGCAAAGGTGGAAATGGAAATTGCTGAAGTGTTTTTATATAAAGTGGGGAGAGACTACATTTGTGGCCAAAGTCAGTGTGACTCAGAAGAGACTGAAACATAATTCAGCGCAACTGCAAGAGAGGTAAATGTGATGTTTTCTGCCGGAGCATTAGGGAGAGGTTCTTCTCAATTATTTCATGTTAGGGACTCACTCAAATGAATTGCTCCAATTAGTCAACCTTAATTTTGATTATATTATTGATGTTCCACATTTTGGGATTATTTATTTAGAAGATGTGCACTTGTTGTATAGGGATCTTCTTTTCCTAAGGGCTGCGAAGGGTTATTGCAATACCTCGTGGTGTTAGAAGAACATAGTGATCTTGCATTGCATCAGCTTTCCATTGCAATGCAGCACTAGATGGGCCAGGAGCTCCTGTGAGGCACAAACTGTTACTGAAAAAGGCCCAGTATGGAGTCTCATGGTGGCTTAAAGCCAGGAAGATGTCTGGCTTGCCAGGCTGAGGCATGCTGTGGGCACGTAGCTTAGCATTTCTTCCTCCCACAGTCCTACTTATAGTATGAAATGAGTTTGGACTGTATAGTGTTAAGCTCCACTAGGGCAGGGGCTCAATGACAAAAAAAATGTACTGCACAGTTGTGCTTAATACTTTACCGAACCCACCCAAACTCAACTTGCCCCATCCGGGGCTGCTGTGGTTGCTCAGGAGGGGCTGCTAAAACATCTAAGGGGCTGCTTTATTTAAAAATAAAATATGAATAAAATAAACAAGACACACAGGTATGCTCACATGCATGTAACTGGGAGCTGTGAAAAACAAAAATAGGGCATCTGCCAAAAAATATGTAAATAAAAATGCAATAAAAAAAAAGAAAAAAAAAAAGAAACCCACAAGATTTTCACAAAATAAGTCTCCAGACTCCATGGAGGGGAAAATATCCAATCTTGATCATGTGATATACACCAGTTTGTTTGCATCCCAGCATTAAATCCGAGATTATCTTAATCCCTGAAAATGGAGAAGGGCGTACAATTTTGGAGGCATTGGCTCCTAGTTTTTCAGTTTGTCCAGTAATGTTGTAATAATTATATATTTTCTTGATTGAAGTCCTTTCTGTTCCACACAAATATAGGAGTAGAGGTGAAAGCCTGTGCGTTGTTCCTGATTGCGTGTGCCTCTCTAATTTTTAATCACCTTCTTGACACTGTCCTCTTCCTTTTGCCTCTTGTCATAATGTGAAAAGTCATCAAATATGGAGGTGGTATGTTTGTAGCTAGCTATGATTCGGAGAACTTGGCGAGCTTTATCCAGGGGGACCACCCGTCACTGAAATGATGGGTTTATTAAAATGTGCATGTCCTGTTTAAACAACATAAGAGTGGGTGGGAGGGCCCAGGTCCCAAGACAATTCCATCTTGCACCTCTTTTTTTTCTTTGCATTATGTGCTCTTGGGGTCTATTTTTTTAAACTGCCATCCTGTCTGCTACTGCAGTGCCACTCCTAGATGGTCCAGTTGTTTGTGCCGCCCACTTGTGTCGCTTAGCTTAGTCATCCAGTGACCTCGGTGAACCTCTTTTTTTTTCATTGCATTATGTGCACTTTGGGGCCTACTCTTTAAAACTGAAATCCTGTCTGCCACTGCAGTGCCACTCCTAGATGGGCCAGGTGTTTGTGTTGCTTAGCTTAGTCATCCAGCGACCTCGATGCACCTCTTTTTTTTTCTCTGCATTATGTGCTCTTTGGGGCCTATTTTTTAAAACTTCCATCCTCTCTGCCACTGCATTGCCACTCCTAGATGGGCCAGATGTTTGTGCCACTTAGCTTAGTCATCCAGCGACCTCGGTGCACCTCTTTTTTTTCTTTGCATTATGTGCTCTCTTGGGGCCTATTTTTTTAAAACTGCCATACTCTCTGCCACTGAATGTTATTAAGGTTAATAATACCGTAGGATCAAAATTACCCCAAATTCTGTGATTTTAGCTGTTTTTATGCTTTTTTAAAAATCATCCAGATCCAAAACAAAAACCCAAAAGGGTGTTTTTGGCAAAACCAATCCAGATCCAAAACACGAGCGGGGATCGAGATCCAAAACCAAAACACAAAACCCGAAAAGTGTTCGCTGCACATCTCTAGCATAAACATGCTGATATACTTTGGTATGTTAGCGTAAACTGTTCTGATATAATATTGTATGTCAGCATAAATGGTTCTGAAATAATATTGCATGTGAGCGTAAACAGTGCTGATATACTATAATATGTTAGCGTAAATGGTTCTAACATAATATAGTATGTCAGCGTAAAAAGTGCTGATATACTATGGTATGTCAGTGTAAATGGTTCTGATATAATATTGTATGTCAGTGTAAACGGTTCTGATATTAAATGGTATCTTAGCGTAAACAGTGCTGATATACTATGGTATGTCAGCGTAAAAGCTTCTGCTATAATATGGTATGTCAGTTTAAACAGTGCTGATATACTATGGTATGTCAGCGTAAACGATTCTGATACAATATATGTCATCGTAAACAGTGCAGATATACTATGGTATGTCAGCATACACGGTTCTGATATAATATGGTATGTCAGCATAAACGGTTCTGATATAATATTGTATGTCAGCGTAAACGGTTCTGATATAATATGGTATCTCAGCGTAAACAGTGCTGATATACTATGGTATGTCAGCCTAAACGATTCTGATATAATATGGTATGTCAGTGTAAACAGTGTAGATATACTATGGTATGTCAGCATAAACGCTTCTGATATAATATGGTATGTCAGCGTAAACAGTTCTGATATACTACGGTATGTCAGCGCAAACTGTTCTGATATAATATGGTATGCCAGCATAAACAGTACTTATATACTATAGTATGTCAGCGTCAATCGTTATGATATACTATAGTATGTCAGCATAAACCAGTCTTTGAGATCTAACAATAGTTCACATTTTCCAGATGACCTAGCTGGTACACAGGTGTAGTCATTACTAATTAAGATGTGCTACATTCACTCCTAACTGACAAATCTCCAGATCTCCAGGAGGCCCAGAAGACTTGAACTGTTGGTAGAGCTCGAGGACCGGTTTGGCCAGCCCTGTACCTTGGTCATACTTGCCTACCTGACCCTCTCCATGAGGGATAAAATGCTCTGGTAATGTATGATTGCCATCACCTGTGGTGAAACACCTTTCTTATAAATTAACTAGCTCACCACAGGTGATGGCAATCATACATTACCAGGAAAGTCCAGGAACAGAGCATTTTCTCCCTCATGGAGAGGGTCAGGTAGGCAAGTATGACCATGGTATGTCAGCGTAAACGGTTCTGATATAATATTGTACGTCAGCATAAATGGTTATGATATACTATAGTATGTCAGCATAAATGGTTCTGATATACTATGGTATGTCAGCGTAAATGGTTCTGATATCATATGGTATGTCAGCATAAACAGTGCTGATATACTATGGTATGTCAGCAGGAATAGTTCTGATATAATATTGTATGTGAGCAGTAACGGTTCTGATATAATATAGTATGTCAGCGTAAACAGTGCTGTTATACTATGGTATGTCAGCTTAAACAGTTCTGATATAATATGGTATGTCAGCGTAAACGGTTATGATATCCTATAGTATGTCAGTGTAAATGGATCTGATGTCCTATAGTATGTCAGCGTAAACGGTTCTGATATAATATGGTATGTCAGGGTAAACGGTTCTAAAATAATATGGTCTAGACTCGAGAGTACAGTGTCAATTTTTGCAGATGACAACAAACTGTGTAAGGTTATAAATTCGGAGGGGGATGCTGAGTCTCTTCAGAACCATTGCCAGATTAAGGTCCACATGGGCCTGGAGCTGAAATTTATGAAGGGCCTTTAGTGTGCCACCAAACAGGGTGGGACCAGCACCAAGGGTGTGTGACTAATGATGTGGAGGACATAACCAGTGCGTTGAGGAATGGTCTGTAAAGGCGGTATGTCGAGCACCATGATGGTCTTAGTACTGCCTACCTTCGGCCACCTCAATGTCCCTCCCCTCTTCACATATATATATATATATATATATATATATGTATATATATATATATATATATATATGACAGTGGATAAGGTGTTTCTAAACGACGGTGTCACATGAGATTAGGGAGAACAAACTATATTTAAAATATTTTTTACAATTTATCCATATACAAATCACACCAGTAAAAAAATAGAATACCAAGGCCTCAGATAAAAACTATTAAAATATCTCTGGAGCTGGATAAAAATGCAAAAAGTTCATCTACAAATTCATGTAAAATAAGAGGACCAGCAAATGCATGATACTATAAATAACGGTAAAAAAAATCAAGATAAAAAAGAGGATAAAATTGTTTAACTTGAGAGGATGGGTTAAGTCTGGTAGCAAGGGGTGGTATGTGAGTGGGACAGCTCAAATATATATACATGCACTAATGAGGAAGTGATTGTTACATCACTTCCTGTCAATTACAGGTTCAAAGGTGAAAAAAACTATTTGAAATTGCAAAATGTAATGCTACTGATTCCTCCTCAATACTATCCTAATGCTGGGGAGAACCACTGCATTTAGAACACAATTTTGTTATTTAAACTTGTGTTAGAGCACTGAGAAGTCATTTCTTCCGGACTTCCTGTCCGGATCGCGGGTGACGTCATATCCGCTCCACTTCCGGCATCGGACAGTCTCTTCTGCGCACGCGCCGGCTCTGGATAGCGGACCTTAGACATCCATGAGCCACTGCGCATGTGCCGGACCTGTGTAGCAAGATCAGGTGGACAATGGATGTCACATCTTCTGTAGTGTGCATGCGGCGGCCATTTTCTTGGAGTGAATCATGCTGGCAGACATTTCTTTAAAAGGTATATAGTCCTGGCGGCCATATATGGTGTGATGGTTCTTATTAGAACACCTAATGGTGCTCACAGTCCGGGAACATGATGTCATAGAAACGGGGCTATTTCATAGCCCTCATTGAAGCCATCTGGATGAAGGGTGTTCAATTTGAAAATCCAGTACATCTCCCTTCTAGATAGAAGGTTGGAAAGATCTCCACCTCTCTCCCCAAGTGAAACCAGCTCAATGCCTTTAAACGTTAGTTCATCAGGATCCGAATTATGGCATAGATGGAAGTGCTTTGATACTGCATGCGTCAGGACTTTGTTTTTGATGTTTCTCACATGTTCCTCGATCCGGAGCTTCAATGTTCTCTTGGTTTTCCCTATGTATTTTATTCTGCATGAGCATTCCAGCATGTAGATGACTGAGACGGTATTGCAGTTGATAAACTGTTTGATCTTATAGTCTTTGGAATTGTTGGTATTCTTGAAAGTTTTCCTACTGGGGTGTACATACCGACACACATTGCAGCGAACACACTTGTAGCAACCCACACACTTTGGCATACTGGAAAGTACTTCTGGATTTCTCAGCATGCTTGGTGCCACAAGGTCCTTCAGATTCTGTGACTTCCTGAATACCACTGATGGTTCCTTTGGAAGGTAATCCTTTAAAATGGGGTCCATTAGGAGGATGTTTCAGTGTTTCTTTAAAGTTCTTTTTAGTAGATTCTCATGTCTACTATAGGTAGTAATGAATCTCACTGTATCCTCTTTCTTTTCCCTGGGTTAATACTTTAGAAGTTCTTTCCTCTCAAGTTTCTTTGTTTTTAGGTTGGCTTCTTCCAATAGATGGTTCGAATATCCTTTATCCTTAAATCTTTCAGTGTAGACGTGTAGCTGTTGATCCCGGTCCTCGTTGTTCTTACAGTTCCGGGCTATTCTGTTGAACTATGAGAACGGGATATTATTCTTCCATTGTTGACAATGATTGCTCTTGTAGTGTACATAGCTGTTCATGTCGAACTTCTTTATGTAGTTCTTGGTGACCACTTCTTTCCCCAAATGTGTCAATACCATGTCCAGGAATTCGATCTTATCTGCACTATCGTTGGCAGTTAAGCTGAGATTCATAGAATTGTTTGATATATACATAAAAAACTCCTTAAAATTTAGATTGTCGCCATCCCATATGATTAAAATATCGTCTATGTAACGTTTATAAAAAACGATGTTCTGCTGAAATGGATGATCCTTAAAAACATATTCATTTTCCCATTGTCCCATAAAAAGATTAGCGAAACTCAGTGCAAAGATCGTGCCCATAGCGGTTCCACTGATTTGAAGGAAGAAATCATCTAAAAACTTAAAATAATTATGTTTTAAAATGAAATTCATCAATTCACATATACAAATTCTGTGTTCTTCTGTAAATAGGGCAGCTTTACTAAGAAATTCATTGCAGGCCTCAATCCCCTTGTCGTGTTCTATGCAGGTGTAAAGTGACTGTACGTCAATGGTGATCCATCTATATGTATCTTTCCATTCGAAGGATTCCATCAAGTTAAGAACTGATGTAGTGTCTTTCAGATACTACATCAGTTCTTAACTTGATGGAATCCTTTGAATTTCGTTTTAAGCAGTATGACTCTTAGCATTGAATACAATTGTAGATGGTTCACAACAGCCTCCTCCTTCTCCTTATAGATGGTTCGGAGAAAACATCACAACACAGATAACCCAACATGTTTCATCTTATACAAAATACTTCATCAGGGGTACATCTATAATTGTAGAAGATTTTATCAAAACTAAATACAGTAAAAAATCTAATAAAATTTGATTTAAGCCAGAATGGTATATTCTATTAAAACATAAGGGGAACATATCATTACACAAAACTTGAATATGTCCGAGCAGACAGAGAAATGACAATGGAAAAAGAAGAAAAAAAATGATAATTGCATCTTGGGTCATACCTCAAATGACTGGAACATATAGTTGTTTATACGAATAGTATTATACGAAAAGACTTGTTCATACGTGCCTGGTGGAAAATCCCATACATCACCAGGGCTTTCTGATAAATAACCAGTTCAGCCTAATTGAGAAATATTGATCTGATCAAGTTTACTGAATAATAACACTATACATAAAGCAGAAAAATTTCAAAGGATCGCCTCATGTACCTAATGGTGAGACAACTTGTACAAGAAAAAAATCAGAAACCCAGGTACAGAAAAACCACTTAGATAGGAAACCTAATTAATTCATATTAGGGCAAATTAATGTATGCATATCATTAAATATTTCATTGATTAATGATATTAATTCTAATAGCAGATGATTAATAAATCTTATAATGGAACCCCATCAGACTATAAAGCCCTCCCGTATTATAAGGGACCTATAATAGGGATATTGCACAAGAAATTTGTGCCCCATCAATAACTATATTGCTAGTGATAATGCTGATTTAGATTACCTTATAACTTCACAATAATGGGTAAGAGACACAGTACGCAATTGGCGTATGGGGTACCGTAAGGGAACGTATTTAGCATAGCATACGCTAGGCCGTGATCGAGACGCACATGCGGCACGCTCGCTCACAGCTTAATGCGTGGAGTCGAGCACGCTATAGGCGAGCGACTACCGTAATGCTACGCTATCAGCGTAGCGGACGCTCGAGACCACGAGGAGATCACGAGCGGCGCAGACGCTCACAAGATGACAATCAGTAAACCTTGAATGTAACACACAGAAAGGATATTCTTATACTGTAGACCTTGTACTGAAACACTGTAGCTATATAACGCTGCTTAACCTTGTTTACACTAAAGCTGTTTGAGCGATAGAGACGCTCCTATTACCCTCTGCAATATAATGAACACATAATACCGTGCTAAGGATCCAACAACTTTACTAACAAGCTTTTAGTTATATCGAAAAAGGGTAAAACAGTTACAAGTCATACACTACATACTAACATATAATTCTAACAGAATATCTAGACAGAAATATACAATAACGTTACAATCTTAAACTAAACAGAGAGAGAGAGAGAATGTGGCCAATACAAACAAAGAGCGAGATAATCACAGAGAATTACTTACACACACTGGGAACGATCGCAGCGCAGCCTGGTACCAGCCCCGAGTTAGTCAATATGAAAACCGTTTGTGGAGAGTGAGGGAGCTGTTCAGGCTGGCTGATCTTATATACACTGAGTACAGTATACTACAAAGGGACCTACAATCTCATTGTTCATTGGACACAGGAATGTCTCCTCGCATCATATCAAAAGGTCATAGGTTAGTTTGAACAGGTGGGCTGTGACTATTTCAAACAGCTCAGGTGGGTGGGAATCTCCGGATTCCCGCCGCATGGATAATGAACTGCAAATATAGAATATGTCCAGAAACTACTAATGGCCATAACTACACGCAGGAGCGATTAATCTTTACCTAACCAACACCGGATTATTGCTATAAAAATACTCTTCGGTTAGGTACCAGACACCACTGTTCAACCTTAATCAGACCCTTTGTACAACAAAAAGAGGGATTCCCGAGTCCGTGAACAAGTCACATTAACCAAACTTACAGTTATCATTAAGGGGAACATTATCTATAAAACGAGCTATTTGGTTCTATTATTAAACGATTGAGTCGCCCGCTAGACGCACACAAACTCTACCGTAAATGCACATACCACGCGCTCGAGCGCATGGCCGAGGCGCCATCACGCGGCTGCGTATATCCACACGCACGGGAGAGAATGTGCACGTGCAGCAGGCACGCGCATGAGGTGCATATATGGCAACGTGCAGCATGATATTTTTCTGACTTTGACAGTCCACCCTTTGGCAGTCATCAATAACTGCCACTTCCTAAAACAGTTCAAAAAAGAGAAAAATATATGTCATGTAAAAATACATTTCTATGATTGGGTAAGGGAGAAGAGAAGAAGGTGGGAAAAAGGTATGACCTAGTGAGATAGTAGAAGCATGTATGTATGAGTCCATGTTTGAGGGGTCATGTATCATCGTGCCGTACGTGTTTTAAATCAAACTTCGAGGTATTGCGAAGTATACATTTGAATTCCTTCTTATCCCGTATTACGGGCCTGTGGATGGGCTGTCAAACTTTACCGAGCTCTTTTCGGCTTTTGGTTGCAACAAAATGGGGGAGCACATTTTAGTTGATGATACATGAATGGGGGGGATATGTGAGTGCTGATATCTGTGCCTGTATTCCCTATCGACTATGTGTGTCATTACCTGAAGGTTGTAGAGATGAAGATAAGAAGCAATTATGGTAAATGCAGTCATAAACTATGTGAGTTTAATGTACATTTGCCGATTGAGGTCTTGTCTGATGTCTTGTCTCGATGTACATGTTGACTGTAGTCTCCCGATGCTTTTGCTATAATTGCTTGAGCAAAAAGCTTTCTCAATGTCCATAGACTTACAATCTTTGAAGTGTTGGGCTATCGTAAAATTTCAGAGTCACTAGGGAAAATGGGGGTCTATGGCATTGTCCATCAATGGTCTGTGTAAAAGGTTGTCAAATTCTTCTTCCAAGCGAGTCTTTGTACCTTGGAGAAAAAACAAAGGAGAAACGGGTGAAAGATACGGACCGTGGAATCACATTTTCATCACAACATTGTCTCTATTGTTGGGTCATACATCAAATTTGTTGTTGTTAGTACAGTGTCCTCGCTTCTTAAACTCATCACTCGGGCACTACGTTTACACTTCGTTAAAACCCGAACGCATCTAAATATCAGACCGACCAATATGATGACACCCAGAATACACAAAAGAAATTTCCCTACATCCATGATAATACCTTGGGCCCATTCTCCTAAACCAGAGAACCAATTTCGTGGGTTCAACCATGACACCCAACTGGTCAGCTCATTACCCACAGCAGCAAGGGTGAGATTGTGTTTCCTTCGGAACTCCCATTTTAATTGTAAAATGTCATCCATCTTTTGGTCTATGACCTCGGCTGGGTCCTCCATGCTGTTTGTAATGTACGTGCAGCACTTGATTCCATATTGAATTGCCAGGGTTACACAATACCCGCCTGTCACAGCTGTGAGGTAATTGAGAATCATCCTATGCTGAACCAGTTCTGTTTTGTAGGCTTGTAACTCTTTCCCAGGTGTTAGGGTCTCCTGCCCTGTGCTGCCACGTCGTCATGGCAACCGGGAGACAAGTGCTAGCGGAGTAACCTGAGCGCAGCTGATACTCCGGTTCGGGTCTTTTGCTGTGCAGTGGTTACAGGCATGGGATCCGGTGCTGGTTTTTGTGCTCACAGTCTGTGAGGTCTGAGGGGGGCGTGGACAGCACCTGCTTTATAAGGCCTCTTCTCAGGTTAAGCAGATGCTGCTGAATCTTTGTTGGTTAGTCAGTTCCTGAAAGTTAGCCAGTACTGTGTAGCTTTGTATTTTGTTGTTGCTTACTGCAAATAGGCCTGGGCATTTGGTACTACACTCTGCCAATCCAGACCTAACAGTAAGACTGGAGTCAGTCGTTTAGCCTGCTGAGGTTCTTTTGCTATCCTGTGAACCCAGCAGGTTTGTGGCTGTACTTTCAGACCTGCCTGCATAATCCTCTCTCACTGTGCAGGGCGTCCATGTGTCAGTTTAGTGGCAGTAAGCTGAACCTGGGCCCTGCAAGTGGGAATTAGGATTGTGGAGACTCTCCTTGTGTCTATTATTCCATCTCTGACCAAGGAGTTTACTGCCACACCCGTTGGTAACCCTTTAGGGTTTTGCTGTTGCCCTTAGCAACAGCATTTCGGGTTCTCTACGTATTAAAACACAACATCTTGCTTTTTCCATCTGAGCATTTCTAATACTAGGGAGACACCCAGTTTCTTAGCCTCTGGGCTTCTCTGTTCACTCTGTGTTGGTTTTGTTACCCTATCACCTTCTGTGTACGTTATGTCATATTTCCCAGTCTGTCTGTGAGTTCATTTGTTTTGCATCCCTCTCTGTTCAGACACCAGTACATTCCTGCAGGCACTGGTGTGTATAACAGTTCAAACACCAGTACATTCCTGCAGGCACTGGTGTGCATAACATATTCAGCAGCCCAATACTCCTGTTGAAATTTTGTGGGAATATGGAGCATACCCCTCAAAATACGTTGCAACAGGTGGTCGATCAGGTGCAGGTCCTGACTCGTCAATTTAATGATTTGTCCATTAAAATGCACACCTCCCAGGCCGCTGGCGGAGCTCCCGCAGCAGCAGCACCTTCAGGGGTTAAGGAGCCGAAAGTAAATCTTCCGGATCGTTTTTCTGGAGATCGCTCGCAGTTCTTTTGTTTCAAGGAGAGCTGCAAGTTATATTTCCAGCTTAGGCCTCAGTCTTCTTGGTCAGAGATTCAGCGGGTGGGCATAGTGATTTCCTTGCTACAAGGAGACCCACAGGTCTGGGCATATGGGTTGCAGCCTGACTGTCCGTCGCTTAAAAGTGTTGATGCTTTTTTTACGGTACTGGGCATGTTGTATGATGACCCTGACAAGACGGCCTCAGCCGAGGCTCAGATTTCGATCCTTAAGCAAGGGCGAAGGCCAGTTGAGGTTTACTGTACGGAGTTTCAGAGGTTGGCCCATGATACCCAGTGGAATGACCCAGCCCTGAGACACCAGTACCGAAGAGGTCTTTCTAACCAGATAAAAGACCAACTGGTACAATATCCCGTGCCTGATAGCTTGGATCAGCTCATGCAGTTATCCATCCGGGTGGATAGACGGCTGAGAGAGCGTAGGCTTGAAAGGGAGACCGAGGTTTCCTTCTTTCCCAAGGGAACCTCAGACTCTGAGGAATTTTCCGAGGAGCCTATGCAGATTGGGGCTACCCGCCTCTCCTCGCGTGAGAAGACGCGGAGGAGACAGCAGGGGTTGTGTTTGTACTGTGGGAATAAGGGTCATGTGGTAGTATCATGCCCAGAAAAGCCGGAAAACTTCAGGGCCTGAGGGTGATGGGAAATATCCTGTCAGGCCAGAAGTCAGAATTTCCCAAGAAGACTTTTATCATTCCGGTGACCTTGAAGATCCTCGGTCAAACTGTCAAGACTGAGGCCTTTGTGGACAGTGGGGCCGACGGGGTTTTTATGGACCGCCAATTTGCCCTGAAACACTCTGTTTCCTTAGTACCCTTGGCGTCGGAAATTGAGATTTGTGGGTTAAACGGGGAACCATTATCCCAGGGTAAAATTACCTCTTGCACTAGCCAGATTTCTTTGTTTATTGGAGCCACACACTCTGAAAAATTGTCCTTTTATGTGACTGTCTGTACTTTTGCCCCATTGGTGTTGGGGTTACCCTGGTTAAGGGCCCACAATCCTCAATTTGACTGGGTCTCTGGGGAGATTCTTAGTTGGGGTACTGATTGTTTCAGGAGTTGCTTGAGCCTTCCAGTCAGGCTCTCGCAGCTAAGTTTGCCCGGATTGCCAGGGTGTTATGCAGATTTTGCGGACGTGTTCTCCAAAAAAGTTGCAGAGGTACTAACTCCCCATCGCCCCTATGACTGTGCCATTGATTTGTTGCCGAATGCTAAGCTTCCCAAGAGCAGGTTGTACTCCCTGTCACGTCCTGAGACTCAGGCTATGGCAGAGTACATTCAGGAGAACTTGGCTAAAGGATTTATCAGACCTTCACATTCTCCAGTTGGGTCGGGGTTCATCTTCGTGGGTAAAATGGACGGTTCATTGCGACCCTGCATCGACTTCAGGGAATTGAACCGTATCACGATTAAAAACTCATACCCACTGCCTCTCATTTCGGTCTTGTTTGACCAGCTTCGTACTGCCACCATTTTTTCTAAGATTGACCTACGCGGTGCGTACAATCTAATCCGAATAAGAGAGGGGGATGAATGGAAGACTGCCTTTAATACCCACTCAGGGCATTATGAATATTTGGTGATGCCTTTTGGGCTCTGTAATGCCCCGGCAGTCTTCCAGGATTTCATGAACGATGTGCTCAGGGAATATTTGGATAGATTCTTAGTTGTATACTTAGATGACATCCTAATCTTCTCCCATTCCCTGGAGGAACATCGGAAGCATGTACGCTTAGTCCTCCAGAAACTCAGAGACCACCGGCTTGGGGCGAAGCTGGAGAAGTGCGAATTTGAAGTTCAGCAAATCGCATTTCTAGGATATATTATCTCCCCAGAAGGTTTCCAAATGGAGGGTTCCAAGGTACAGGCAGTCCTGGATTGGGTGCAGCCCACTAGTTTGAAGGCGCTTCAGCGTTTCCTGGGCTTTGCAAATTTTTATAGACGATTTATCGCTGGATTTTCGTCTATAGTGGCGCCCTTGGTGGCACTCACTAAGAAAGGGGCGGATGTTGCTCACTGGTCTCGTGAGGCCAAAGCGGCTTTTGCCCGTCTCAAAAGGGCATTTGTCTCGGCCAAGGTGCTGCGACACCCAGATCCAGAGCGTCCTTTTGTGGTGGAGGTGGATGCCTCTGAGATGGGTATTGGGGCAGTGCTCTCTCAGATGGGAGTGTCTGATAATCGCCTTCATCCCTGTGCTTACTTTTCCCGTAAATTTTCGCCTGCCGAGATGAATTATGACGTGGGTAACCGGGAATTGTTGGCTATTAAGGATGCACTCGAGGAGTGGAGACACTGGCTTGAGGGGGCTAAGTTTGTGGTCTCAATTCTCACCGACCATAAGAATTTGGCATATTTAGAGTCAGCAAAGCGTCTCAATGCCAGGCAGGCACGATGGGCTTTGTTTTTTGCTCGCTTTAATTTTTTGATAACATATCGCCCTGGGTCAAAAAACATCAAGGCTGATGCGCTCTCGCGGAGTTTTGCTCCAATCCAGGAGACCACCGAGGAGCCGTTGCCCATTGTGTCCCCATCATGTATTAAAGTGGGCATTACCCAGGACCTCTTGTCATTAGTCCTTAGAGCACAGGAGCAGGCTCCTCCAGACCTTCCGGTAGGTCTTTTGTTTGTGCCTCCTAGGTTAAGACAGCGAGTGTTCCTGGAATTCCATGCCAAGAAGTCGGCAGGTCACCCGGGTATTGCCAGAACTCGGGAGTTGCTATCTAGGGCGGTGTGGTGGCCCTCGGTGGCTAAGGATGTGGATCAGTGGGTTCGGGCATGTGACATCTGTGCCCGAAATAAGACTCCTAGAGGGGTTCCTGTTGGCCCATTACATCCACTCTCTATTCCATCTAAGCCATGGACCCACATTTCAATGGATTTTGTTGTGGACTTGCCCAAATCCTCTGGGATGACAGCCATCTGGGTTGTCGTTGACAGGTATTCGAAGATGGCGCACTTCGTTCCACTGGTTGGGCTGCCATAGGCCAGACGCTTGTCTGAATTATTTATGCTGCATGTTGTGCGCCTCCACGGGTTGCCACTTGATGTGGTCTCTGACCGCGGATCCCAGTTTGTGGCCAAATTCTGGAGGGCATTTTGTTCCGATCTCCAGATTTCTGTCAGCTTGTCGTCAGGCTACCATCCGCAGTCTAATGGGCAGACTGAAAGGGTGAACCAGACCTTGGAGCAGTTCCTCAGGTGTTATGTCTCCAAGTGTCAGACTGACTGGGTTGCTCATCTGTCAATGGCGGAGTTTGCCTATAACAACGCGGCTCACTCTGCTACAGGGATCTCTCCCTTCCTTTGTGTGTATGGGCATCATCCTAAGGCCAATTCTTTTGACCCCCTGGACTCCACGCCTGGTGGTTCCTCGGTCGTTTCGGTCCTTAGAGGTATTTGGAGGAAAGTGAAGAAAGCCCTTGTGTCTGTGTCATTAGTGACCAAAAGGGTTTTTGATAAGCGGAAAAGACCCTGCAGCTTCAAATTAGGAGACTTCGTCTGGTTGTCTACCAAGAATTTGAAGTTGAAACAGCCATCTCATAAGTTAGGCCCCCGGTTCATCGGCCCTTATAAGATCACCAGGGTTATCAATCCGGTGGCATTTCAGTTAGATCTGCCCCGTTCTTTGGGTATCAATAAAACATTTCATTGTTCCCTTTTAAAACGGGCGATTAGTAATCCTTCTTCCAGAGGAAGACCTTCCCCTCTTCTGATACGTGGCCAGAGGGAGTTTGTTGTTGAAAGGATTCTTGACTCCAAGATGGTTCGGGGTCGGCTGTCATTTTTGGTGCACTGGAAGGGGTATGGCCCGGAGGAGCGGTCGTGGGTGCGCAGTTGTGATCTTCATGCCCCCAGACTGATACGCTCTTTCTTCTCGCAGTTCCCCGATAAACCCGGTGGTAGGGGTTCTTTGACCCCTCGTCAGAGGGGGGGTACTGTTAGGGTCTCCTGCCCTGTGCTGCCACGTCGTCATGGCAACCGGGAGACAAGTGCTAGCGGAGTAACCTGAGCGCAGCTGATACTCCGGTTCGGGTCTTTTGCTGTGCAGTGGTTACAGGCATGGGATCCGGTGCTGGTTTTTGTGCTCACAGTCTGTGAGGTCTGAGGGGGGCGTGGACAGCACCTGCTTTATAAGGCCTCTTCTCAGGTTAAGCAGATGCTGCTGAATCTTTGTTGGTTAGTCAGTTCCTGAAAGTTAGCCAGTACTGTGTAGCTTTGTATTTTGTTGTTGCTTACTGCAAATAGGCCTGGGCATTTGGTACTACACTCTGCCAATCCAGACCTAGCAGTAAGACTGGAGTCAGTCGTTTAGCCTGCTGAGGTTCTTTTGCTATCCTGTGAACCCAGCAGGTTTGTGGCTGTACTTTCAGACCTGCCTGCATAATCCTCTCTCACTGTGCAGGGCGTCCATGTGTCAGTTTAGTGGCAGTAAGCTGAACCTGGGCCCTGCAAGTGGGAATTAGGATTGTGGAGACTCTCCTTGTGTCTATTATTCCATCTCTGACCAAGGAGTTTACTGCCACACCCGTTGGTAACCCTTTAGGGTTTTGCTGTTGCCCTTAGCAACAGCATTTTGGGTTCTCTACGTATTAAAACACAACATCTTGCTTTTTCCATCTGAGCATTTCTAATACTAGGGAGACACCCAGTTTCTTAGCCTCTGGGCTTCTCTGTTCACTCTGTGTTGGTTTTGTTACCCTATCACCTTCTGTGTACGTTATGTCATATTTCCCAGTCTGTCTGTGAGTTCATTTGTTTTGCATCCCTCTCTGTTCAGACACCAGTACATTCCTGCAGGCACTGGTGTGTATAACAGTTCAAACACCAGTACATTCCTGCAGGCACTGGTGTGCATAACACCAGGTTACCTGAATGTGTCGTCATACATTTCGGTGATATTGTCTAATAAATCTGCAAGCGCAGATATATATTTGTAATTTATCACTCCTCTAGCGGTACGAGTGATATCTAACGTGAGTAGGAATTGAATCCCGGTGGATTCATGGATCAGGTCAGAGGCTGAATGCTCTGTTCTTTCTATCAGGTGCCATTTAACGATGTGCTCGTAATGAGTGTGAGTATAAGGAGCTTGGGCACCACGGTGAATATCTTTCATTTTAGTGTGGGATACAGTCATTACCTCAGGCAGTACTTTTCCAATATAACATAACCCTTCTGAGTTTGGGGCAAGCCACTTATACGCCTTCCTCCCGCATATGAAATATGCATCATCGGGGAGAACATATGGGACGGAGTGTGACATAACCATATTACAGATTTTCCATGTGAACTCTCCTAACCCTAATTCTTCCATCTGTTTAGTACAGTTTGTACGATCTGTGCACAGTATCCTGGTGATACTTCTCCAACTCGCATGATCCTACTTCCTAAGGTGTACCTATACCGAAAGAATTTCCTATGGTCGATTATCTGGCGTATAAGTTCTGTGTCTATGGGCAATCTGTCGGCTCTATGTGAGAATGTCATGGTTTGATTACTCCATGACACTTCCCAATTTCCCGGCTTTCGGGGATTGGAAATGTTAAAGCACACTAAGGACCTATCCACATGATATTGGTGGAGCTTCAAACTAGGAGGACTAGAGATATTAAACCTCTTGTCCACCGGCCTCCCACCACTTAGCTCAAGTACCTCTCCTACAGTTAAAGGGAATGGTACTAATCCTGATTTACTATGGCCTTGAGGTACTTGAGAGCATACCCAACAGTCTGTCTGGTTTAACACTTTACCCACTAAGGAGTGATAGTCACTCAATGGATGCCGGTCCATGTGGACATTAAAACTGGACTGACATTTCTTTATGCACCCATCCTCAACTATATTGTCACAATGCCTACAGATGCAGTTCTCTTCAGCTAACAATCCTTCACAATTCCTTCTATTGTCAATGCTACCAGATCGTTTTCTGATACTCGCCTTTACTCTGAGATTATGCTGTTCTTGGAAATCTACGCCTGCATCCTGGTCATCAGAACCCATTCCCGATCCTTTCTCGACCTCCATTGTACTCTCACCGAAACAGACTGCTCTAGTCAACATCATGGTCAACAGGAAAATCCGAATCACAGTCTCTTGGGGCAAGTCCATCTTTGAGGAGTAAAAGGAGAAAACTAAGAAGGGGGAAGGGAAATATGAGGGAGGTGGGAACTGGAGAAAATAACAAATGGGGAAAAGAAATCTGGCTCTACAAGCTTCCGGTCTTGTTATTCTCCGCACTCAGGTGTCGTCTCAATCCTCCCTGAACAGACACTCTAGTGATACAACCTCTACCGTCTGTTCTTTATCACGGGACCTCTCTGGGTCAGTGACCTTTTTACAATGAGACGAATGGACCCAAGTCTCTCTCTCGGCAACCTTCAAAGCAGTTGTGCTGGTCAATAAGACTTGATATGGTCCTTCCCATCTGTCAATAAGGCAACCTGAGCGTAGAAAATTCCGTATCATTACATAATCCCCAGGTTCAATGTCATGACAATTACTGTCTGGCAAATCAGGAATCACCAACTTTAGATTATCATTCTGATTCCTCAATTGCTTACTCATCTTAACCAAGTACTTTACGGTTACTTCATTGTTACATTTCAAATCATCCTGGGGTTAATCATAACATGGGGTTGTCGACCAAACAGAATTTCAAAAGGAGACAGATTAAGAGGGGACCTGGGAGTGGTTCTGATGCTGTATAATACGATTGGCAAAGCTTCAGACCATAACAGTCCTGTTTCAGTCATTACCTTGCTCAATTTATTTTTAATAGTGCTGTTAACTCTTTCCACCTTTGCACTCGCCTGGGGGTGATACGGTGTATGCAGCTTACTATTAATTCCCATCAACTTACACATTGTTTGAAAGACTTCACCTGTGAAATGGGTACCCCTATCACTTTCAATTATTCTAGGGATACCGTACCTACACACAAATTCCTGTACAATTTTCTTTGCAGTAAATACAGCGGTATTTGTGGCCGCAGGAAATGCTTCAACCCAATTTGAAAACACATCTATACAGACCAAAACATACTTTAAATTTCTACAAGGTGGCAATTGTATGAAATCAATTTGTATCACCTGGAAAGGGCCATCTGTTGGAGGGATATGAGATGGCTCTGTCGGTATTGCCTTTCCGATATTCTTCCTCAAGCAGGTGAGGCATGTCATCGCTCTCTTACCCGCATGGGAAGAAAATCCTGGGGCGCACCAATAAGCTCTTACTAGCTTGCACATCCCTTCTTTGCCTAGATGAGTCAGCCCATGTGCTGCTTCCGCTAGACTTGGAAGGTATGCTCTTGGTGCCACTGGTTTACCATGTCCATCTGTCCAGAGTCCTGAGGACTCCTGGTCATATCCTTTTGACTTCCAAACTGCCTTTTCCTGTGGGGAACACAAATTTTGCATTTCACACAATTTCTGTGGGTTTACAGTATTAAATACCATCAGTCGTGTACTATCTGTTTGTATGGGGTTACTAGCTGCTGATTTAGCAGCTTCGTCTGCTCGGCTGTTACCAAGTGATACCGGGTCTTGGCTATACGTGTGAGCTTTACACTTGATAACAGCCACTCTGTCGGGTTCCTGTATCGCTGTTAGAAGTCTTTTGATGTGGGCTGCATGCGCTACGGGTGTGCCAGCTGCCGTCATGAAATTTCTGAGGCGCCATAGGGCTCCGAAATCATGGACTACTCCGAATGCGTACCTAGAATCTGTGTAGATATTGGCTGACTTGCCCTTAGCCAATTCACATGCTCTGGTTAGGGCAACCAGTTCAGCAACTTGTGCTGAGTGAGGTGGGCCTAGCGGTTCTGCTTCTATGGTACCTTGGTCATCTACGACTGCGTATCCAGTACACAAGTCTCCCGAGTCCGTCTGTCTGTGACAACTACCGTCAGTGTAGAAAGTAAAATCTACATCTTCCAGTGGGTTGTCACTGATGTCAGGCCTTGCCGTGAAATTTTGGGTCAAATATTCCATACAATCATGCATGTCATCCCCCGTATTAAATCCTCCTTCACCACCACTTTCATCCTCCACCCTTTGTGCCTGTCCAGGCACACCTGGGAGATACGTTGCAGGATTTAATGCGCTGCATCTCCTTATGGTAATGTTTACGGGGGCCATCAATGCCAATTCCCATCTTGTAAACCGCGCTGATGAGACGTGTCTGGTTTGGGCAGAATTTAGTAAGGCTGACACTGCATGTGGTGTATGAATTGTCAGGTTGTGTCCTAGCACTACATCTTCGCTTTTTGTAACTAGCAATGCTATCGCTGCAACACTTCGCAAGCATGTGGGGAGGGATCGCGCTACCGTGTCAAGCTGGGCACTGTAGTAAGCTACCGGCCTGCTGGCATCACCATGCTACTGGGTTAGGACACCTGCTGCGCAACCAGCACTCTCTGTTCCGTACAGCTCAAAGGGTTTCCCATAGTCAGGCATACCTAATGCTGGTGCCTGTGTTAGGCACTGTTTTAGTCTTTCAAATGCCATCTCGGATTCGTCTGTGTGTGAGATCCGATCAGGTTTACTTGATGAGACCATCTCCTGCAAAGGTAGGGCTAGTATGGAAAAACCTGGGATCCAGTTACGGCAATACCCACACATTCCTAAAAACGTTCTAATCTGTTGCTGGGTTTGTGGCAGGGTCATGTCACGAATTGCTTGAATTCTATCAGCGGTAAGGTGTCTCAGTCCTTGTGTTAGACAGTGTCCCAAATACTTCACACGGGTCTGGCATAAATGTAACTTGTCTTTGGAAACCTTGTGTCCTGTGTCTGAAAGATGAAACAGGAGCTGTTTCGTATCTCTCAGGGACGCTTCCAATGAATCTGAACACAGTAGTAAATCGTCCACGTACTGTATCAATACTGATCCACTCACTGGTTGGAAAGACTGTAAACAATCATGCAGAGCTTGTGAGAAAATACTTGGACTGTCTATGAAACCTTGGGGTAAGCGAGTCCATGTATATTGAACTCCTCTGTATGTAAATGCAAATAAGTATTGGCTGTCAGGGTGTAGAGGTACCGAGAAGAAAGCGGAGCAGAGGTCAATCACAGTGAAAAATTTGGCAGTGGGAGGGATTTGCATTAGGATGACAGCTGGATTTGGCACTACGGGGAATTGACTCTCAGCTATTTTGTTGATCCCTCTTAGATCCTGCACTAATCTGTAACCCCTCCCCCCACTCTTTTTAACAGGGAAGATGGGACTATTTGCAGTGCTGGACGTCCTTACTAGAATGCCCTGTTGTAGCAAGCGCTCTATTACAGGGTAAACTCCTAACTCCACCTCTGGCTTCAGAGGATATTGTGGGATTTTTGGAGCTATCCTACCATCTTTTACTTGCACAACTACTGGGGCTACATTTGCCATCAATCCAGTGTCTTGTCCATCTTTGGTCCAAAGTGACTCCGGTATCTGGGAAATCATTTCTTCTACCTTGGACGGACACCTATTTATAGTAACGGTGTGTGACATTAATCTTGTTGGGGAGTCTAGCATATCTTGCGCTTCCTGAGCGTGGTTTTCGGGTATGTCCAAGAACACACCTTCAGGAGTACAGTATATGACGCATCCCATTTTGCACAGTAAATTTCTCCCTAAGAGATTAGTCGGAGCCGATGCAGCCAGCAGAAAAGAATGCTTGGTATGCAAAGGCCCTATCGTAATCTCTGCGGGTTTGCTTAAAGGGTAGTGCTGTACTACACCTGTTACTCCCATGGCTGGAATTGTTTTACCAGTGGTTCTCATGCCCACGGTCGAATTTATCGCTGACTTGGCCGCCCCCGTATCTACAAGGAAATTTAGAGATTTACCAGCTACATCAATTGTGACCTCGGGTTCACTTCCAAGGTTCGCAATTAACTTCACTGGCTGCAGATTACAGGTGTGGCCTCGCCCCTATGGTGCGTGGTGGCCTCCCTGTATTGCGCTGGCAGCTATTACCTGTGAAGGGGGTAAATGGGATCTATCAGTGACTTGCCAGTCTCTTTTTGGGGGATACCTTTTTGTTTCCCCTGCGTGTGGCTCATAACTCCGTCTCTGCGGTCCTTGCTCCCAATTTCGTGTGTCATGTCGTTGTCTAGGGGGTTGGTATGATCTTTGTTCATTCTTTGATTTACAGTCTCGTGCAAAATGTCCCTCTTTATGACAGTAATAACAAGTTACCACATTTGACTTACCCACAGGGGTCGGAGATTTATACAGAGATGGCCTTGTGGTCAGGGCCTGTATACTTACGGCCATTAACTTATCACTTTGTGACTCCCTGTGTCTGGTGATATTCCATTCATGATCAACAGCAGCCTCTCTCAAAGTAGCCACCGACAGACCTTGCCAACATGGTTGGGTGGTCTGTACCCTTGTCCTTAATACTTCTTTTAAACCTTCCATTAACACAGATACTGCTACTGCTCTATGATTTACATTTGTCGAAATGTCTTCTATGCCTGTATACTTAGCCATTTCCTGTAGTGCCCGATGAAAATAATCAGCAGCTGTTTCTCCCTCTTTTTGTTTGATGGAAAAAATTTTATTCCATTTGGCAACAGCTGGAAAATACTCTTTTAACTGTAAATTTATTCTCTTTACATTGTCTTGGTTGTACACATCCGTAAGGGGTACATCTTCATCTAATTTACAGTCAGCTAAAAATCTTGCTGAGTCGACATTGGAGGGTAAACATGCCCTCAGCAATATCTGCCAGTCTTTGTTATTGGGCTCCACAGTATTTCCTAGATCTCTAATGTATTTCTGACTAGCGGCTAGATCTTTCCTAGGATCAGGGAATTCAGACACCATTGTTCTTAATTCCATTCGGGTAAAGGGGCAGTGTATGGCGATGTTTCTGACAGGAGTGATTCCTGAAGTGTCAGTTTTCCCATTTGGCACTGCTATTACCCTAACGGGATTAAGTCCAATAACATCTTTCTGAGTAGATTCTACAACATGTGGTGAAATGGTTTCAGCATAGTGTATGGTGCCGTACTTACCGGATGATACGACCTCACCTGTCCCTCCGCTAGGGGGCTTTGACGCTAATCTTACGGGTTGGGCCGTGCCCACTGTTGTTTCTGCTATGGTGGCTGCTAGAGAGAGTGCCGATATTGTTGTTGGCTCATCCTCTTGATCACACTCCTGGGGAAAGTTTAAAACAGGGTACAGCTTGCACGGGTTAGTATTTGCATCAATAATCTTAGTCACATTATTCTTAACATTTATACAGTTACTAAGTGCATGTTTATCATTCACCAGTGTGCCATTCTCTGTGACCACCTGCTCTCCCGTTATGTATGGTGGCGGTGGCGCCGTGGCTATCAGTTTCTTGATAGGGTTAGATCCAGCCGCCTGAGCCAATCCTCTCTGTATTTCACCCTCCTGCTGCCATAACTGTAAATAGTCATAATGTTTGATTCGTCTCTTTGCAGATTTAATGAGACATATCCTTCTCCTTAGATTTTGCAACACATCTGGGCTAAAACTGCCTACCCGTGGGAACTTTTCCCCATCGTGCACAGTCATTCATTCCCATTCATCGCACAAAACCTCTGTGTGTGATCCGTATTTCTCACACATTACATACCTTGCCGACCCGATTGGTCGGTTTACTAAGTCAACCCGAACCGAGGTTGATCGCCCCCTACCTGAACAACTGGCCCCCATCCTTGCAGGTGTTGCTTTCACTACCTCTGACCTTCAAATCAGGGTCTTCAGCAAACCCTTACAAAACCAAGATGTCCTGGGCAGGCCGGCGGCGAAGTTTACCGAGTACTCCACTCACTCGCCCACGTCGACCAATACGCCCACACACTGCCTTAGCGCTGGCGTACTCAACCTAGGGCCCCTGCGACCTGAACCTCTATTTACTGGAACATGTGGGTGTGATCCGAAGAGCACTTAACCCTTTCCAGTAACTATTGGTTGTTGGATAGTTCCCAAGTGACTAGCGAACTTCCCTTAAAATAAAAAAATATTACACAAATCACGTTAGAATGTACAAATAGCGTTTATGACCCCTCTAGCGTACGCAAATGGTACTGGGTCAAGTTACTAACTAATGCACACAATTACGTGCGGTACAATCGTTCTGCACATAAGCAACTAATCTTATGTGCGGAGCGACCAGTGGAATCGAAAATTGTGGCTGCGAATTCCTTCAGCCTGAGCTTAATGGCCTATATGGGTATCGCACCAACCCTTTCTGGTGTTGTGCTACTCTTTATCTATAGCGGACTTCTTAGTCTGCTGTACCTGGACCTCCTGGTCTGTCTGGACCTCCTGGTCTGTGCTACAGTAGACCTCCTGGTCTGCTATACTCTAATGCTCTTTTTTAATGTTTAACAAGGGATGCCTCCCAAGCCACCATGCAGTCACTTACACGTATGTACCTTCACGAGAACTCGATTTCCTTTGGTTCAACCCCAAAAATTTTTAGATACTTATATATATATGTATACACACTCTTTCACCTCATATACACTTTACTTTCGTTTCTGCGCAGAAATCCCTTTCATTCAGTTACACAGTTCAGTCCAGATGAGTTGCAAATTGGAGAAGGATCTATTAGCTTAAAATTTTGGACACTGAAATTGACTTGCGCTATTATCGAGTTACCTCCTTTTCGCCTACTTCAAATAATACTATCATGTGATTTGTATTATGTGGGCGTACCCAGACGCTCCGTTGCGTAATATACGCTCCGTGCGTCTACCCTTGTGTCGCGTACACTCGTTCTGCCCCTTGTTAGAGACACGTGTACGTAGGCCAGGTATGTCCACAGTAACACAACTAACACGTTTATCAATGTAAATGACCTTTAATTGTAATCATCTACTGAACACCACACAGAACTTCCTTGTATTTTAGGCAAGCCGTGTGCGTGTTTTACAAATTACTTCCTTACGTATTAATATTAACTTTTAACTACCAATAGCAACAAATCTTTCTCAGCACGTTATCAATTGTGAAATGGCAAACAGGAAGGTGATATGTGAAAATACACAAATGAAAAGAGATACAGTTGTGTGTGTGCGTGCGTGTGTACGCAAAACAGAAATAAACAGTTTAAAAAAAAACAATAGCGTATTGTTCTTACCTCCGGTTCCGGATCCCACCAGCACTCCTTCAATCTAGCGAAACAGACGCTTATCTAGTCAGCACTACTGTATCCCGATACGAAGGGATACTGCCTTCCCGCCCTTGCTGACGGATAACGTTTGTTTTCGCTAGTGCGGATATGTGGAGGACGGACGAGCCGCCAATTGATAATGCTGATTTAGATTACCTTATAACTTCACAATAATGGGTAAGAGACACAGTACGCAATTGGCGTATGGGGTACCGTAAGCGAACGTATTTAGCGTAGCATACGCTAGGCCGTGATCGAGACGCACATGCGGCACGCTCGCTCACAGCTTAATGCGTGGAGTCGAGCACGCTATAGGCGAGCGACTACCGTAATGCTACGCTATCAGCGTAGCGGACGCTCGAGACCACGAGGAGATCACGAGCGGCGCAGATGCTCACAAGATGACAATCAGTAAACCTTGAATGTAACACACAGAAAGGATATTCTTATACTGTAGACCTTGTACTGAAACACTGTAGCTATATAACGCTGCTTAACCTTGTTTACACTAAAGCTGTTTGAGCGATAGAGACGCTCCTATTACCCTCTGCAATATAATGAACACACAATATTGTGCTAAGGATCCAACACCTTTACTAACAAGCTTTTAGTTATATAGAAAAAGGGTAAAACAGTTACAAGTCATACACTACATACTAACATATAATTCTAACAGAATATCTAGACAGAAATATACAATAACGTTACAATCTTCAACTAAACAGAGAGAGAGAGAGAGAGAGAATGTGGCCAATACAAACAAAGAGCGAGATAATCACAGAGAATTACTTACACACACTGGGAACGATCGCAGCGCAGCCTGGTACCAGCCCCGAGTTAGTCAATATTAAAACCGTTTGTGGAGAGGGAGGGAGCTGTTCAGGCTGGCTGATCTTATATACACTGAGTACAGTATACTACAAAGGGACCTACAATCTCATTGTTCATTGGACACAGGAATGTCTCCTCGCATCATATCAAAAGGTCATAGGTTAGTTTGAACAGGTGGGCTGTGACTATTTCAAACAGCTCAGGTGGGTGGGAATCTCCGGATTCCCGCCGCATGGATAATGAACTGCAAATATAGAATATGTCCAGAAACTACTAATGGCCATAACTACACGCAGGAGCGATTAATCTTTACCTAACCAACACCGGATTATTGCTATAAAAATACTCTTCGGTTAGGTACCAGACACCACTGTTCAACCTTAATCAGACCCTTTGTACAACAAAAAGAGGGATTCCCGAGTCCGTGAACAAGTCACATTAACCAAACTTATAGTTATCATTAAGGGGAACATTATCTATAAAACTAGCTATTTGGTTCTATTATTAAACGATTGAGTCGCCCGCTAGACGCACACAAACTCTACTGTAAATGCACATACCACGCGCTCGAGCGCATGGCCGAGGCGCCATCACGCGGCTGCGTATATCCACACGCACGGGAGAGAATGTGCACGTGCAGCAGGCATGCGCATGAGGTGCATATATGGCAACGTGCAGCATGATATTTTTCTGACTTTGACACTAGTTAGGAATACCATTATTGCCAATGGGTATCTAAATTGAAAGCACTAATAAATCATACAAAACAGAACAGAAACTGCACTTTTGATTGTCATAGTTTAAGTAAAAGTGCAGATCTGTAAACCCAGACACTAAGAGCACTGGAATAAAATATCACAGATAGACCTTTGTACGCATGAACTCCACATTATCATAGTTTAGGGAAGAAATATAAATCAGTGCATCCAGACACTAAGAGCACTAGAATACAATGTTACAAATGAGCATGACAAATATATACATATTCAACGCTAAGAGTTCTACTACTTAAAGTGTGGAATAACACATCTCCATTGTAACAATTTTGACTTTGAAGTTGTTATGTTTTTAATAAACTTTTATGATGGAACATGCTATTACCTTGTTTTAAACATTGTTAACCATTTAAGGGTTGAAAATTGGGTGTTGATACGACCCCTTGGCGCCAATTCTCCTATTGTTGTATATATATATATATATATATCAGGGAATATCAGCACTCATTAAACCAAATAAATACCTTGGTGATCCAGTCCAATCACGGGGCACCGTGAATCAACAAATCCAAGCAAAGGGACAGCACTCATTTGGCTTTTGTAATGAGTGTACAACACATACTTGCTGCTTTCCATCTGTGACAAAAAACGTCCTCAGGATGTAACAGCAGAATCTAACAAGTAACAAGTGCGACACAGACACTCTCTGTTTATGTCACATTTGTCAGATTCTGCTATTACATCCCAAGGAATACTCTCATTGCAAAAGCCTACGAGTGCCGTCCCATTGCTTGGATTTGTATATATACAGTATATATATATATATATATAGAGAGAGAGAGAGAGAGAGGGAGAGACTTCAAACAGATGCACACTCCCCAGCAATTCTCAGGTGGTGCTCCCTTAAGTCCGTTCCTTCACAGGTCCAGGATATTTAAACTTTGTAGTCAAAGGGCACTCAAACTTCTTAATTAATATATGAAAGTTTATTATTTCCAAAAAAGACCCTTTTTTAAAAAACCATATCAAATGGCAATGGTGAAGGAAAAATGCTTATATATCCATACATTTTAAGCCAAAAAAGCAAATGCTTCTCTCCAATCCAAGAGATTTTCAACATCAATGCAGCACTTTAGAAATATATGATAGAAAGTCAAAACTTATCCGTTGTCGACCTCGGTCATCTAGTGACCGTCAAAGACTCCTGCATCCAAGCACAGATCACCCCGTTGCCACTGCCATCCACACACACCTCTCTGGGAACAAGTCCTATATACCAAGTGAACAGGGATAATTCAATTACCCTAATTCACACCTGCCCATCACACAGGTGCTCTGAACATGCCCCTCGTCAAGCCAGCAAGCGTTCCAGCACATCGCGCATGCGCCGTCACCGGCCAAACAGGTTACTTCCTGTATCAGCGTATCCTAGATAACAAGAAGATGATCAAACCGCTTGCCCGCGCTTCCTGCATGAGTCATCACCTAACTCACGTCCGGGGGCGGTACTGGCTCCTGCTGCTGAATGCTCATATTAGCGGTTACCATGGTAACCCATTGTAAGTGAACCACTGGTACAATCCCGTGGCTCACAAACAGGGGAACCTCACCACTGTCATTGCCCAGCATATACCATCTCTATTCCAAGTAACATTTATATTCCAGCGGATGATAATGATATTTCATTCTGAACTCCCATCAGCAATATATACCATATTCAAGTTGTTATTATCCACAGCTACCGCTATGTGCTTGCTCCAGGTACAATCCTGATGCTCACATCACAGCAAGCTATGATACCTCAGGTAGACACTTATCATTAAAATACAACATGTAAACCGGGGCGGCGCACCGTTCCGCTGTCAGCACCACTGGATAACGAGTAAAGCATGTCTCATAGAGCCTCCTGTGTATACAGCCAATAAATCAATCAAATTCACAAAAACGCTGTTTGTAAACGATGATTCAAACAACAATATATTCCTTTATCCCTAAGTGTGTGTGGTATGCCTGTGACAACAGTTTTATTTAAAAAAAAATCTCTAACGTCCTAGAGGATGCTGGGGACTCCGTAAGGACCATGGGGAATAGACGGGCTCCGCAGGAGATAGGGCACTTTAAGAAAGCTTTGGATTCTGGGTGTGCACTGGCTCCTCCCTCTATGTCCCTCCTCCAGACCTCAGTTTTACACTGTGCCCAGAGCGAGATGGGTGCACTGCAGGTAGCTCCCCGGAGTTCTCTGCCTAGGAAGCATTTTTGTTTGGATTTTTTCTACATTTTTACAGGGAGCACTGCTGGCAACAGGCTCCCTGCATCGAGGGACTGAGGAGAGAGGGGCAGACCTTCTTAATTGATAGGCTCTGCTTCCTCGGCTACTGGACACCATTAGCTCCAGAGGGGTTGAACACAGGTTCTTACTGGGCGTCCACCCCCAGAGCCGCGCCGCCGTTCTCCTCACAGAGCCAGAAGAAACGAAGTCAGAAGACGTCTCAGGCAGCAGAAGCCTTCAGAGCTTCACTGAGGTAACGCACAGCACCGCAGCTGTGCGTCATTGCTCCCATACACCTCACATACTCCGGTCACTGTAACGGTGCAGGGCGCAGGGGGGGCGCCCTGGGCAGCAATATAACACCTCTCTTATGGCAAAAGACAATATACATGTACAGGTGGGCACTGTACATGTATATAAAAGAGCCCCCGCAATTTTTTAATAACTGTGAGCGGGACTGAAGCCCGCCGCCGAGGGGGCGGGGCTTCTCCCTCAGCACTCACCAATGCCATTTTCTCTCCACAGCACCGCTGAGAGGAAGCTCCCCGGACTCTCCCCTGCTTACACACGGTGAAGGGGTGTTTAAAAGAGGGGGGGGGGCACATAATTGGCGGATAACATATTATACAGTGCGGCTGGGGAAAAACATTTTGTGTTGGTCTCCAGGGTCATTGCGCTGGGGTGTGTGCTGGCATACTCTCTCTCTGTCTCTCCAAGGGGCCTTAAAGGGGATACTGTCTTCAGAAAAGAGTTTCCCTGTGTGTGTGTGTGAAGTGTGTCGGTACTAGTGATGTGCACCGGGAATTTTTCGGGTTTTGTGTTTTGGTTTTGGATTCGGGTCCGCGGCCGTGTTTTGGATTCGGACACGTTTTGGCAAAACCTCCCTGAAAATATTTTGTCGGATTCGGGTGTGCTTTGGATTCGGGTGTTTTTTTTACAAAAAACCCTCAAAAACAGCTTAAATCATAGAATTTGGGGGTCATTTTGATCCCATAGTATTATTAACCTCAATAACCATCATTTCCACTCATTTTCAGTCTATTCTGAACACCTCACACCTCACAATATTATTTTTAGTCCTAAAATTTGCACCGAGGTCGCTGGATGACTAAGCTAAGCGACCCAAGTGGCCGACACAAACACCTGGCCCATCTAGGAGTGGCACTGCAGTGTCAGACAGGATAGCACTTCAAAAAAATAGTCCACAAACAGCACATGATGCAAAGAAAAAAAGAGGTGCAATGAGGTAGCTGTGTGACTAAGCTAAGCGACACAAGTGGCCGACACAAACACCTGGCTCATCTAGGAGTGGCACTGCAGTGTCAGACAGGATGGCACTTCAAAAAAATAGTCCCCAAACAGCACATGATGCAAAGAAAAAAAGAGGTGCACCAAGGTCGCTGGATGGCTAAGCTAAGCGACACAAGTGGCCAACACAAGCACCTGGCCCATCTAGGAGTGGCACTGCAGTGTCAGGCAGGATGGCACTTCAAAAAAAAATAGTCCCCAAACAGCACATGATGCAAAGAAAAATGAAAGAAAAAAGAGGTGCAAGATGGCATTGTCCATGAACCCTCCCACCCACCGTTATGTTGTATAAACAGGACATGCACACTTTAACAAACCCATCATTTCAGCGACAGGGTCTGCCACACAACTGTGACTGAAATAACTGGTTGGTTTGGGCCCCCACCAAAAAAGAAGCAATCAATCTCTCCTTGCACAAACTGGCTCTACAGAGGCAAGATGTCCACCTCCTCCTCATCGTCCGATTCCTCGCCCCTTTCACTGTGTACATCCCCCTCCTCACAGATTATTAATTCGTCCCCACTGGAATCCACCATCTCAGGTCCCTGTGTACTTTCTGGAGGCAATTGCTGGTGAATGTCTCCACGGAGGAATTGATTATAATTCATTTTGATGAACATCATCTTCTCCACATTTTCTGGAAGTAACCTCGTACGCCGATTGCTGACAAAGTGAGCGGCTGCACTAAACACTCTTTCGGAGTACACACTGGAGGGTGGGCAACTTAGGTAAAATAAAGCCAGGTTGTGCAAGGGCCTCCAAATTGCCTCTTTTTCCTGCCAGTATACGTACGGACTGTCTGACGTGCCTACTTGGATGCGGTCACTCATATAATCCTCCACCATTCTTTCAATGGTGAGAGAATCATATGCAGTGACAGTAGACGACATGTCAGTAATCGTTGGCAGGTCCTTCAGTCCGGACCAGATGTCAGCACTCGCTCCAGACTGCCCTGCATCACCGCCAGCGGGTGGGCTCGGAATTCTTAGCCTTTTCCTCGCACCCCCAGTTGCGGGAGAATGTGAAGGAGGAGCTGTTGACGGGTCACGTTCCGCTTTACTTGACAATTTTCTCACCAGCAGGTCTTTGAACCTCTGCAGACTTTTGTCTGCCGGAAAGAGAGATACAACGTAGGTTTTAAATCTAGGATCGAGCACGGTGGCCAAAATGTAGTGCTCTGATTTCAACAGATTGACCACCCGTGAATCCTGGTTAAGCGAATTAAGGGCTCCATCCACAAGTCCCACATGCATAGCGGAATCGCTCTGTTTTAGCTCCTCCTTCAATGTCTCCAGCTTCTTCTGCAAAAGCCTGATGAGGGGAATGACCTGACTCAGGCTGGCAGTGTCTGTACTGACTTCACGTGTGGCAAGTTCAAAGGGTTGCAGAACCTTGCACAACGTTGAAATCATTCTCCACTGCGCTTGAGTCAGGTGCATTCCCCCTCCTTTGCCTATATCGTAGGCAGATGTATAGGCTTGAATGGCCTTTTGCTGCTCCTCCATCCTCTGAAGCATATAGAGGGTTGAATTCCACCTCTTTACCACCTCTTGCTTCAGATGATGGCAGGGCAGGTTCAGGACTGTTTGCTGGTGCTCCAGACTTCGGCACTCGGTGGCTGAATGCCGAAAGTGGCCCGCAATTCTTCGGGCCACCGACAGCAACTCTTGCACGCCCCTGTCGTTTTTTAAATAATTCTGCACCACCAAATTCAATGTATGTGTAAAACATGGGACGTGCTGGAATTTGCCCAGATGTAATGCACGCACAATATTGCTGGCGTTGTCCGATGTCACAAATCCCCAGGAGAGACCATTTGGGGTAAGCCATTCTGCGATGATGTTCCTCAGTTTCCGTAAGAGGTTGTCAACTGTGTGCCTCTTCTGGAAAGCGGTGATACAAAGCGTAGCCTGCCTAGGAATGAGTTGGCGTTTGCGAGATGCTGCTACTGGTGCCGCCGCTGCTGTTCTTGCTGCGGGAGGCAATACATCTACCCAGTGGGCTGTCGCAGTCATATAGTCCTGAGTCTGCCCTGCTCCACTTGTCCACATGTCCGTGGTTAAGTGGACATTGGGTACAACTGCATTTTTTAGGACACTGGTGACTCTTTTTATGAGGTCTGTGTATATTTTCGATATCGCCTGCCTAGAGAAATGGAACCTAGATGGTATTTGGTACCGGGGACACAGTTCCTCAATCAAGTCTGTAGTTGCCTGTGAATTAACGGTGGATAACGGAAACACATTTCTCACCGCCCAGGCTGCTAAGACCTGAGTTATACGCTTTGCAGTAGGATGACTGCTGTGATATTTCATCTTCCTCGCAAAGGACTGTTGGACAGTCAATTGCTTACTGGAAGTAGTACAAGTGGTCTTCCGACTTCCCCTCTGGGATGACCATCGACTCCCAGCAGCAACAACAGCAGCGCCAGCAGCAGTAGGCGTTACACTCAAGGATGCATCGGAGGAATCCCAGGCAGGAGAGGACTCGTCAGACTTGACAGTGACATGGCCTGCAGGACTATTGGCTTTCCTGTGTAATGAGGAAATTGACACTGAGGGAGTTGATGGTGTGGTTTGCAGGAGCTTGGTTACAAGAGGAAGGGATTTAGTGGTCAGTGGACTGCTTCCGCTGTCATCCAAAGTTTTTGAACTTGTCACTGACTTATGATGAATGCGCTGCAGGTGACGTATAAGGGAGGATGTTCCGAGGTGGTTAACGTCCTTACCCCTACTTATTACAGCTTGACAAAGGCAACACACGACTTGACACCTGTTGTCTGCATTTGTGTTGAAATAATTCCACACCGAAGAGGTGATTTTTTTTGTAATTTGACCAGGCATGTCAATGGCCATATTCGTCCCACGGACAACAGGTGTCTCCCGGGTGCCTGACTTAAACAAACCACCTCACCATCAGAATCCTCCTTGTCAATTTCCTCCTCAGCGCCAGCAACACCCATATCCTCATCCTGGTGTACTTCAACAGTCACATCTTCAATTTGACTATCAGTAACTGGACTGCGGGTGCTCCTTCCAGCACTTGCAGGGGGCGTGCAAATGGTGGAAGGCGCCACCTCTTCCCGTCCAGTGTTGGGAAGGTCAGGCATCGCACCCGACACAATTGGACTCTCCTTGGGGATTTGAGATTTAGAAGAACGCACAGTTCTTTGCTGTGCTTTTGCCAGCTTAAGTCTTTTCTTTTTTCTTGCGAGAGGATGAGTGCTTCCATCCTCATGTGAAGCTGAACCTCTAGCCATGAACATAGGCCAGGGCCTCAGCCGTTCCTCGCCACTCCGTGTCGTAAATGGCATATTGGCAAGTTTACGCTTCTCCTCAGACGCTTTTAATTTTGATTTTTGGGTCATTTTACTGAACTTTTGTGTTTTGGATTTTACATGCTCTCTACTATGACATTGGGCATCGGCCTTGGCAGACGACGTTGATGGCATTTCATCGTCTCGGCCATGACTAGTGGCAGCAGCTTCAGCACGAGGTGGAAGTGGATCTTGATCTTTCCCTATTTTACCTTCCACATTTTTGTTCTCCATTTTTTACTGTGTGGAATTATATGCTAGTATCAATAGCAATGGCCTACTATTATATATACTGCGCACAACTGAAATGCACCACAGGTATGGATGGATAGTATACTTGACGACAGAGAGGTAGGTAGAGCAGTGGCCTACTGTACTGTACTGCTATATATTATATACTGGTGGTCAGCAAACTGTGCAAAACTGAAATGCACCACAGGTATGGATGGATAGTATACTTGACGACACAAAGGTAGGTAGAGCAGTGGCCTACTGTACCGTACTGCTATATATTATATACTGTTGGTCAGCAAACTGTGCAAAACTGATATGCACCACAGGTATGGATGGATAGTATACTTGACGACACAGAGGTAGGTAGAGCAGTGGCCTACTGTACCGTACTGCTATATATTATATACTGATGGTCAGCAAACTGTGCAAAACTGAAATGCACCACAGGTATGGATGGATAGTATACTTGATGACACAGAGGTAGGTAGAGCAGTGGCCTTCCGTACCGTACTGCTATATATACTGGTGGTCACTGTCAGCAAAACTCTGCACTGTACTCCTCCTATATAATATACTGGTGGTCCCCAGTGCCCACAATAAAGCAGTGTGAGCACAGATATAAGCAGCACACTGAGCACAGATATGGAGCGTTTTTCAGGCAGACAATGTATACTGGTGGTCACTGGTCAGCAAAACTCTGCACTGTACTCCTCCTGTATAATACTGCTGGTCCCCAGTCCCCACAATAAAGCAGTGTGAGCACAGATATATGCAGCACACTGAGCACAGATATGGAGCGTTTTTCAGGCAGACAACGTATACTGGTGGTCACTGGTCAGCAAAACTCTGCACTGTACTCCTCCTATATAATACTGCTTGTCCCCATTCCCCACAGTAAAGCAGTGTAAGCACAGATATATGCAGCACACTGAGCACAGATATGGAGCGTTTTTCAGGCAGACAACGTATACTTGTGGTCACTGGTCAGCAAAACTCTGCACTGTACTCCTCCTATATAATACTGCTGGTCCCCAGTCCCCACAATAAAGCAGTGTGAGCACAGATATATGCAGCACACTGAGCACAGATATGGAGCGTTTTTCAGGCAGACAACGTATACTGGTGGTCACTGGTCAGCAAAACTCTGCACTGTACTCCTCCTATATAATACTGCTGGTCCCCAGTCCCCACAATAAAGCAGTGTGAGCACAGATATATGCAGCACACTGAGCACAGATATGGAGCGTTTTTCAGGCAGACAACGTATACTGGTGGTCACTGGTCAGCAAAACTCTGCACTGTACTCCTCCTATAATACTGCTGGTCCCCAGAATAAAGATATTTGCACTGCAGCCCCCTGAAACAAAGTGAGAGGACGCCAGCCACGTCCTCTCACTATCATTTCCTATGCACGAGTGAAAAATGGCGGCCACGCGCGGCTCCTTATATAGAATCCGAATCCGACAGCGGGATGATGACGTTCGGGCGCGCTCGGGTTAACCGAACCATTCGGGAGAATCCTAGTATGCCTCAAACCCGTGTAAAATGTGTGAAGTTCGGGGGGGTTCGGATTCCGAGGAACCGAACCCGCTCATCACTAGTTTGAACCACTCAAAACAGTGGAGTTGAAAAACCTCACTTGGAAAGTGGTCATGTTATTGGCTTTAGGTTCTGCAAGGCGGGTTTCGGAATTGGCGGCTTTATCATATAAAAGCCCATACCTCATTTTGCACGTGGATAGGGCAGAGTTGAGGACTCGTCCTCAATTTCTGCCCAAGGTGGTCTCATCTTTTCATATGAACCAACCTATTGTCGAGCCTGTGGCTACACGGGACTTGGAGGATTCCGAGTCCCTGGATGTGGTCAGGGCTTTGAAGATTTATGTGACCAGAACAGCTAGGATCAGGAAGACCGAAGCTCTGTTTGTTCTGTATGCGGCCAACAAGGTTGGCGCTCCTGCTTCAAAGCAGACTATTGCTCGCTGGAGCTGTAACACGATTCAGCAGGCACATTCTTCGGCAGGATTGCCATTGCCTAAATCGGTTAAGGCCCATTCCACTAGGAAGGTGGGCTCCTCTTGGGTGGCTGCCCAAGGGGTCTCGGCACTACAACTGTGCCGATCTGCTACTTGGTCGGGGTCAAACACCTTTGCAAAGTTCTATAAGTTTGATTCCCTGGCTGAGGAGGATCTCCTGTTTGCTCAATCGGTGCTGCAGAGTCATCCGCACTCTCCCGCCCGTTTGGGAGCTTTGGTATAATCCCCATGGTCCTTACGGAGTCCCCAGCATCCTCTAGGATGTTAGAGAAAATAAGATTTTACTTACCGGTAAATCTATTTCTCGTAGTCCGTAGAGGATGCTGGGCGCCCGTCCCAAATGCGGACTTCTTCTACAAGACTTGTATATAGTTATTGCTTACATAAGGGTTATGTTATAGTTGATCGGGTTTGAACCGAGGCTATGTTATTGTTCATACTGTTAACTGGGTAGTTTATCACAAGTTATACGGCGTGATTGGTGTGGCTGGTATGAATCTTGCACTTAGATTTACAAAAATCCTTTCCTCGTACTGTTCATCTCCTCTGGGCACAGTTTCTCTAACTGAGGTCTGGAGGAGGGGCATAGAGGGAGGAGCCAGTGCACACCCAGAATCCAAAGCTTTCTTAAAGTGCCCTATCTCCTGCGGAGCCCGTCTATTCCCCATGGTCCTTACGGAGTCCCCAGCATCCTCTACGGACTACGAGAAATAGATTTACCGGTAAGTAAAATCTTATTTTTACCCAATGTAACAAATATCATACCATTCTATATAAAAACACTGTTTATATATAAATATCCTAGGGCTAGCACACACACAGATGTAATATGATCTTCCATAGTAATTTAATAATCCCTATTTTAATCTAATAATGTGTATGCAATTCATATATAAACTATCCGCATCCTCCATTGAATATTCACAAAAAACAACGAAAATTAATGTTGTCATTAAGGCCCTGTGGTATCCTTGTATCAAGTCTGTACATCCACTTGGCCTCCCTTTGTAAGAGTAAACGTCCACGGTCACCACCCCGACTTGATTTCGGGATATGGTCTATAATCATACTTTTCAGAGAAGCAACTTGATGACCATTCTCCAAGAAATGTCTTGCTACCGGCTTGTCACTCTGTTTGTTTATCAAGGCTTGTCTAATGGACAGACGGTGATTAGCCATTCTCTCACGGAATGTTGTAGTAGTCTTCCCTACATAATAAAGCCCACAAGGGCATATTAAGATGTAAATTATATGAGTGGTCAAACACGTCACATAATGCTTAATGGGTATTTTCTTCCCATTGTGGGGATGAGCAAAGGTCTTTCCTATCAACATGCCATTGCACGTCGTACACCCATGGCAACGATAGCAGCCTTGTTTGTTTACGTTAAGCCAAGTCCGTTGTGCATTGATGTCAAAATGTTTAGTGGGTTGCATTAATAACTGCTTTAAATTGGGTCCTCTCTAGTAGGAAATCAGTGGCTTATTGCTAATCTGTTGAATGCTTGGTCCATGCCCACAATCGGCCAATTTTTCTTGACTGCCCGTGCAAAGGCTGGTGCATTCACATCATACTGGGTAGTGACCACCATTCAGTTAGTAATTTTTGATGTTTTCTCCTTGAGTCCCTGAGAAAAAAATGTGTCTCGCTCTTTTGAGTGCCCTTTTAATTATCCCAGGTGCATATCCTCTCTGTTCAAATTTCACAGCCATTTCACTCAATTGTGTCTCTGCCAGTTCACTTTGGGTATTATTTCTAAGAACCCTGAGGAACTGAGAGATAGGGAGTCCATCCTTCAAGGATTTCGGATGATGACTTGTAGAATACAATAAGGTATTTCTATCGGAATCTTTTCGATAAAGTGTTGTGCCTAATTTATTATTCTGACGGAATATAGATACATCAAGAAATTCAATCTGGTCGGACTGGATATTATACATGAAACGAATAGGAGTATCAAGGCAGTTCAGTGTGTTCACCATATCAATGAAACTGTCTCTAGTACCCCCCCCCCCCCAAATGATGAAAATGTCATCTATAAATCTCTAATAGTGCAGAATGCTGTGACCGAAGGCAGGATAGATGTATCTTTCCTCAAATTGCATCATAAAAAATATTTGCATACGCCGGCGCCAAATTAGAACCCATCGCGGTCCCAGCATTCTGCACATAAAACGACTCTCCATATTGGAAATGATTCAAAGTGAGAACAGTCATAATCATCTCACATAGGAACTCAATCGGTTGACCAATAAAATCAGCATCCAATACTGCTCGTCTTATTGCATCCACCCCTGCCTCATGTGGTTTCACAGTGTACAGAGATGAGACATCCATTGTTACAAATAAACAGTGCTGCATAGATAGATCTATCTCCCTAAGTCTGTTAAGAAAATCTCCTGTGTCCTGAATATAGCTCCTGCTACCTACAACAATAGGTTGAAGCAAGAAATCTATATACTTTGCAAGTGGTTGTAAAACTGATCCTTCAGCTGAAACTATCGGCCGACCCGGTGGTCTCTCAACAGACTTATGCATCTTAGGAATGCAGTACAAGATGGGACATACCAGATTTTCAACCGTCAACAATGAGACCAACCTCTCATCCAACCAATTATTTTTTAAACCCAAATTCAACAGTTCATCAACCTTTTTCTTGATGTCACTCATAGGATTATATGTCATTTTCCTATAGGTTTGACTATCTGCCAACTGGGACCTCACGTCATCATCATAATACTGAAAGTCCAGAACAACAACACCTCCTCCTTTATCCGCATTGCGGATAACTATTTCTTGATTGGCCTGTAGTGACTTAATGGCCTTCTGTTGCTCTGGACTAATGTTACGATAATGATGTGACGATTTAGTCATCTCCATGAAATCACTCTCCACCATTCTTTCTTTTTCTTTGTAATATTTTAGGACATATGGTTGTATTATGTCTCAGGGGGTTCGGTTATTGGATGATCAATTACTGGCTAATGCAGAAAATGCTCAAATTAGTTTGACAGATGAGGACGCTGAGAGAGTGCTGCTTGAACAAGAGGAGTTTGGCCAAATACCAGCGGACAGTGCTGTAGATCTTTATTATAAATTATTACATCTCAGTAAAAGAGAGGTTGATTTAGTACTCCATGGTCAGTTTTTGTCCGACTTTTACCGCCAAAAAAAGATACCGAGAGGATTCAGGATACACAATGTTCCCACCATAGGCCGCACCAATCCAAAATTCTGTAGTAAGTGGTGTGGAGTCCTTAATAAGTGCTCATTAGATCTTATTTTATTAGTGGTGGAAGAGGTGGGGCAGGAACTAGTTTGGACAAGAGCTGACCTGGAGACGTTCAGGGAACAGTCTCAGACTAAACTCACTGATGATAAAAATGAAAAATGGTTGGATAAATTAACAGCACAAATTGACAAATATAAAAGGGAGTTAATCACCTTTAAAAAGAATAAATTGGAAACAGTACAAAATGATTATAAGAATCATACTGTGTATAGGTGGTTAACCGGTGAATCCAATAGAGCCCCCAGACAGCGTATGCATTACCATAGAGACAGGGTGCCTTTTTCAGCGGACTCCTCATATTCCTCTTCAGAAGCTGAAAGTAATGGATCATTGCCACCAAGTGGGCAAGCTTTTTTAGGGGTGGCAGTGGACCCTACAGATACAGGGGGCAAGAAACAAAGAGGGGGCACAGGAAGAAGGAGGGGGCACAAGGAGGGGGCACAGGAAGAAGGACAAGAAAGAAGTAATGGCTAGTAATGTCTTTAATCTGTCTCAATATGAGTTGACGGGGGCAGAATTATCATTGCTGGCATTGGGATTGTCGTTTGTTCCCACATTTACACGTGAATCAGTTGACGTACAGGTTGATTTGTGCAAAATGGGTCGCAAATTGCGATTGAGGGAATTTTTTAAAGACGCACAGTCTACGGTTATAGAGGGCAATTCTTTTGGATTGTCAAATCCAAGCAATTTTGACCCATCAAGCACAAATCCGAGCATAAAAACATTTATAAGAATGGTGGAGAGTGATTTTATGGAGATGACTAAATCATCACATCATTATCGTAACATTAGTCCAGAGCAACAGAAGGCCATTAAGTCACTACAGGCCAATCAAGAAATAGTTATCCGCAATGCGGATAAAGGAGGAGGTGTTGTTGTTCTGGACTTTCAGTATTATGATGATGACGTGAGGTCCCAGTTGGCAGATAGTCAAAACCTATAGGAAAATGACATATAATCCTATGAGTGACATCAAGAAAAAGGTTGATGAACTGTTGAATTTGGGTTTAAAAAATAATTGGTTGGATGAGAGGTTGGTCTCATTGTTGACGGTTGAAAATCCGGTATGTCCCATCTTGTACTGCATTCCTAAGATTCATAAGTCTGTTGAGAGACCACCGGGTCGGCCGATAGTTTCAGCTGAAGGATCAGTTTTACAACCACTTGCAAAGTATATAGATTTCTTGCTTCAACCTATTGTTGTAGGTAGCAGGAGCTATATTCAGGACACAGGAGATTTTCTCAACAGACTTAGGGAGATAGATCTATCTATGCAGCACTGTATATTTGCAACAATGGATGTCTCATCTCTGTACACTGTGATACCACATGAGGCAGGGGTGGATGCAATAAGACGAGCAGTATTGGATGCTGATTTTATTGGTCCACCGATTGAGTTCCTATGTGAGATGATTATGACTGTTCTCACTTTGAATCATTTCCAATATGGAGAGTCGTTTTATGTGCAGAATGCTGGGACCGCGATGGGTTCTAATTTGGCGCCGGCGTATGCGAATATTTTTATGACGCAATATGAGGAAAGATACATCTATTCTGCCTTCGGTCCCAGCATTCTGCACTATTATAGATTTATAGATGACATTTTATTCATTTGGGGGAGGGGGGGTACTAGAGACAGTTTCATTGACATGGTGAACACACTGAACTGCCTTGATACTCCTATTCGTTTCACGTAAAATATCCAGTCCAACCAGATTGAATTTCTTGATGTATCTATATTCCGTCAGAATAATAAATTAGGCACAACACTTTATCGAAAAGATTCCGATAGAAATACCTTATTGTATTCTACAAGTCATCATCCGAAATCCTTGAAGGATGGACTCCCTATCTCTCAGTTCCTCAGGGTTCTTAGAAATAATACCCAAAGTGAACTGGCAGAGACACAATTGAGTGAAATGGCTGTGAAATTTGAACAGAGAGGATATGCACCTGGGATAATTAAAAGGGCACTCAAAAGAGCGAGACACATTTTTTCTCAGGGACACAAGGAGAAAACGTCAAAAATTACTAACCGAATGGTGGTCACTACCCAGTATGATGTGAATGCCCCATCTTTGCACGGGCAGTCAAGAAAAATTGGCCGATTGTGGGCACGGACCAAGCATTCAAACAGATTAGCAATAAGCCACTGATTTCCTACTCGAGAGGACCCAATTTAAAGCAGTTATTAATGCAACCCACTAAACATTTTGACATCAATGCACAACGGACTTGGCTTAACGTAAACAAACAAGGCTGCTATCGTTGCCATGGGTGTACGACGTGCAATGGCATGTTGATAGGAAAGACCTTTGCTCATCCCCACAATGGGAAGAAAATACCCATTAAGCATTAGGTGACGTGTTTGTCCACTCATATAATTTACATCTTAATATGCCCTTGTGGGCTTTATTATGTAGGGAAGACTACTACAACATTCCGTGAGAGAATGGCTAATCACCGTCTGTCCATTAGACAAGCCTTGATAAACAAACAGAGTGACAAGCCGGTAGCAAGACATTTCTTGGAGAATGGTCATCAAGTTGCTTCTCTGAAAAGTATGATTATAGACCATATCCCGAAATCAAGTCGGGGTGGTGACCGTGGACGTTTACTCTTACAAAGGGAGGCCAAGTGGATGTACAGACTTGATACAAGGATACCACAGGGCCTTAATGACAACATTAATTTTCGTTGTTTTTTGTGAATATTCAATGGAGGATGCGGATAGTTTATATATGCATCGCATACACATTATTAGATTAAAATAGGGATTAATAAGTTAGTATGGAAGATCATATTACATCTGTGTGTGTGTGCTAGCCCTAGGATATTTATATATTAACAGTGTTTTTATATAGAATGGTATGATATTTGTTACATTGGGTAATTTTTTTTTAAATAAAACTGTTGTCACAGGCATACCACACACACTTAGGGATAAAGGAATATATTGTTGTTTGAATCATCGTTTACAAACAGCGTTTTTGTGAATTTGATTGATTTATTGGCTGTATACACAGGAGGCTCTATGAGACATGCTTTACTCGTTATCCAGTGGTGCTGACAGCGGAACGGTGCGCTGCCCCGGTTTACATGTTGTATTTTAATGATAAGTGTCTACCTGAGGTATCATAGCTTGCTGTGATGTGAGCATCAGGATTGTACCTGGAGCAAGCACATAGCGGTAGCTGTGGATAATAACAACTTGAATATGGTATATATTGCTGATGGGAGTTCAGAATGAAATATCATTATCATCCGCTGGAATATGAATGTTACTTGGAATAGAGATGGTATATGCTGGGCAATGACAGTGGTGAGGTTCCCCTGTTTGTGAGCCACGGGATTGTACCGGTGGTTCACTTACAATGGGTTACCATGGTAACCGCTAATATGAGCATTCAGCAGCAGGAGCCAGTACCGCCCCCGGACGTGAGTTAGGTGATGACTCATGCAGGAAGCGCGGGTGAGCGGTTTGATCATCTTCTTGTTATCTAGGAGACGCTGATACAGGAAGTAACCTGTTTGGCCGGTGACGGCGCATGCGCGATGTGCTGGAACGCACGCTGGCTTGATGAGGGGCATGTTCAGAGCACCTGTGTGATGGGCAGGTGTGAATTAGGGTAATTGAATTATCCCTGTTCACTTGGTATATAGGACTTGTTCCCAGAGAGGTGTGTGTGGATGGCAGTGGCAACGGGGTGATCTGTGCTTGGATGCAGGAGTCTTTGACGGTCACTAGATGACCGAGGTCGACAACGGATAAGTTTTGACTTTCTATCATATATTTCTAAAGTGCTGCATTGATGTTGAAAATCTCTTGGATTGGAGAGAAGCATTTGCTTTTTTGGCTTAAAATGTATGGATATATAAGCATTTTTCCTTCACCATTGCCATTTGATATGGTTTTTTTAAAAAGTGTCTTTTTTTGAAATAATAAACTTTCATATATTAATTAAGAAGTTTGAGTGCCCTTTGACTACAAAGTTTATATATATATATATATATATATATATTTCGTTTTTTTGGAATGAGATATCATGGCGATATGACCTCAGTCTAAGCACAGAATACATTTATGTTTCGTATACACCTTATACACACAGCCTGAAGGTAATTTTATACAATATTTTTAATAACTTTGTGTATTAAAAAAAGTTTGTGTACATTGACCCATCAGAAATCAAAGGTGTCACTATCTCGTTCTCACTCAAAAAATTCTGTATTTCTGAATATTCCGGATTTCGGAATATTTGGATATGGGATACTCAACCTGTATATTTATAGGGCTCTGGCAAATAAAATAAAAAAATAAACAACACACATTGTAAATACACATTGGAGGGACACCCTTGCAGCAGAATCATATATAAGCAATTATTTTTGACAATGTCAAGGGTTTTCAAGAGTAAACTCACCACTGTGTGAGAGTGCCAGGCTGCCATGAACACAGTGGAGACAAGAGTTCCTGTAGAGGGGGAAGGTACAGAAACAGAAGTGCAGAGATAGAGAGTTTACTTTCACTTTCTGCTCTCACTGCACGCACAGCTGATACAAGGCAAGGGACCGCTGGGATAGTTTCTGACAGCCGTGCTGAGTGAGTTTGTGAGTATTGGATCTCGGGCTGCCTGTTGGTGTGTGTGCAGTTCCGGGGGACAATGGAGGAAGTACCCTCTTCACACCTGGATCCCGGAGGAAAATTACTCTGTTGTCTCCCGGAGTTCCACCTCTGTCTCAATGCATGCCTGCAAGCTGTACCACATCATATCAGCAAGGTAGTACTGAAACTGAAGGCAAGTCTCCCAGAACTACGTCTATGCGTCTGCCCAAATCTCAGATTTTGGGTTCTTGTTTTGGATCTGTATCTCCTTCGTGTTTTGGATCTGTATTTGTTTTGCTAAAACCTCCATTGCGAGTTTTGGATCTTTATTTGTTTTTAATCTGTATTTTTTTTTAAATCATGAAAACAGCAAACATCACAGAATATGGGCCTGTTTTGTTCCTTCAGTATTATTAACCTCAATAACATTAATTTCCACTCAATTGCAGTCAGTTTTGACCACATAACAATATTGTTTTCATCTAGCGTCGGATCTTGCAGATTTTGAATTCCATATAAGGGAACCTCATCTGGGATTCAGCGCGATTGCACTCCTTATTGCCACAATGTTTGCAATAAAGTGGAAATATGTTGAATACAAAAATTAGTTGTGTATATTGGAAAAAAAACATTGACATGGTACTACATACCTTGCGTAAAGCTGGATGAAGCGGAACCTTCTCCAGGTCGAACATAACTTTCAGGAACTGATCCTACATTGAGGCTGAAAATAATCTGTACAGATGATCACAGCATCTAAAAATATATATTGTACAAAATATATTTTTCATTGGGGGCCATTCCGAGTTGTTCGCTCGCAAGCTGCTTTTAGCAGCTTTGCACACGCTAAGCCGCCGCCTACTGGGAGTGACTCTTAGCATATTAAAATTGCGAACGAAAGATTAGCAGAATTGCGAATAGACACTTCTTAGCAGTTTCTGAGTAGCTCCAGACTTACTCGGCATCTGCGATCAGTTCAATGCTTGTCGTTCCTGGTTTGACGTCACAAACACACCCAGCGTTCGCCCAGATACTCCTCCGTTTCTCCAGCCACCCCCGCGTTTTTCCCAGAAACGGTAGCGTTTTTTCGCACACACCCATAAAACGGCCTGTTTCTGCACAGAAACACCCACTTCCTGTCAATCACATTACGATCACCAGAGCGAAGAAAAAACCTCGTAATGCCGTGAGTAAAATTCCTAACTGCATAGCAAATTTACTTGGCGCAGTCGCACTGCGGACATTGCCCATGCGCATTAGCGACTATTCGCTCCGTTGCGACAAAAAAATAACGAGCGAACAACTCGAAATGACCCCCATTGTTTGTACTGTGGTCAAAATTGCCTGGAAATGCCTGAAAATTAATGTTATTGTTGTTAATGAAACTCTAGGGCAAAAAAAGGCCAAATCAAGTGATTTTAGCTGTTATTGTAAATTATAAAAAACGAATTATGAAACCAAAATCAGCAAAAATGGTCTGGCATAGATCTTTATCAATAACTAGATCAGCGGCCCAAGGGAGGCAGAGTATGTATATAGTGGAAGGAAGGACTGATTGGTAATTTAATTTAATTTGCTTGATTTAAAAAAAAATAATTAATCATTGGGGTCATTGGTGATGGTCTTTAATGCATAGACAACTTATTTTATTGGTTATATTATTGCACTAATCTGACTTTTACTAATCCGATTTTTACTTTTTTAAAATTTTACATGCCCTGAATTAAGCCGTCTATGCCTTTCCTCTCAATTGTTTGTCCTCCATATCTATCAACAAACATGAACCAAGTGGGGTACAGCACACACAACAATTTGTACAAAAAATGTACTGTACCATCTACAGTACAGTGTCACAATACATGTATGAGTCAGAGATAATAATCTAACACTATGGTTTAATTTCACCTACAGTGTTGCACAATACCTGTATGAGAAGAAATTAAATATATTACTGTCGTACCACCTTCACCCACAACGTCACACAATACGTGTATGAGTCGGAGATAATAATCTAACGCTACGGTTTAATTTGACCATCAGTGTCACACAATACATGTATGAGTATGAAATAATAATATACTGCTGTCTTACCGACAGTGTCACAGTACTGAAAATAAAATACGCACAGATCATTATTTTCAGATACAGAAGACATAGCACCCCGACTGAACTGATACAGCAGAGCACCCCTTTCAGATACAGCAGCAGACAGAGCACCCATTTGAGAAACAGCAGACAGAGCACCCCTGCCTGGACTGATACAACAGATCACCCCTTTCAGATACAGCAGAAAGAGCATCCCTTTCAGATAAGGCAGATACAGCAGACAGAGCACTTGGCCCACGCCAGACAATATAGTACTGAAGCGGACACACAGAGCTGCCATCAGAAATTGTGGGACCCGGGACTGACAAAATAGTCAGGGCCCTCACTTTCAGATACAGCAGACAGAGCACCCCTTTCAGATACAGCAGACAGAGCACCCTGCCTGGACTGATACAGCAAAGCACCCCTTTCAATTACAGCAGACAGAGTACCCCTTTCAGATAAGGCAGACTGAGCACCGATTTCAGATACAGCAGCAGACAGAGCACCCACCTGGACTGATACAGCAGAGCACCCCTTTCAGATACAGCAGAAAGAGCATCCCTTTCAGATAAGGCAGATACAGCAGGCAGAGCACCCGGCCCACGCCAGACAATACAGTACAGAAGCGGACACGCAGAGCTGCCATCAGAAATTGTGGGACCTGGGACTGACAAAATAGACAGGGCCCTCCCTTCAGATACAGCAGACAGAGCACCCCTTTCAGATACAGCATACAGAGCACCCCACCTGGACTAATACAGCAGAGCACCCCTATCAGATACAGCAAACAGAGCACCTCTTTCAGATACAGCAGCCAGAGTACCCCTTTCAGATAAGGCAGACTGAGCACCCATTTCAGATACAGCAGCAGACAGAGCACCCGCCTGGACTTATACAGCACTATCAGATACAGCAAACAGAGCACCCCTTTCAGATACAGCAGACAGAGCACATCTTTCAGCTACAGCAGACAGAGCACCCCTTTCAGATACAGCAGATAGAGCAGCCCGCCTGGACTGATACAGCAGACAGGCACCCTGCCTGGACTGATACAGCAGAGCACCCCTTTCAGATACAGCAGACAGAGCACCTCTTTCAGATACAGTACAGCAGAAAGAGCACCCGGCCCACGCCAGACAACACAGTACTGAGATGAACACGCAGGGCGGCCATCAGAAATTGTGGGGCCCAGGACTGACAAAATAGACAGGGCCTTCCTTCCCAAAAATAAAGTTTCTGCTGCACCTCTCCACCTCTATGTTATGTCATACATTGTGATGTTACATATAAGTGGAGCATTGTGGACCTACAGGAATGGTTCACATACAGCTGATGCAGAGGGAAGGCTTGTTTTAAGAAGTCATCCCCGTGCATCAGCCCACTGTTGTTTTACAGCATGGTGTAGCTCTCCAGGTATTGGTGGTAGGAGCAAGGGGTGGGCCCAGCGGTGTATTTAGAGAGGAGGGGACCCATGTGCGGTCTCCGTTTGTGGGCTCCTCCTCTCCATCCAGTAGCTGACAGTGCTGTTAGCGCTCTGAGCCCTGGAGACTCTGGCACAGTGTCAGAGTGTATAGTGCATGCGCAGGTCTCTGCCATTTTTTTGGAGACCTACGCATGCGCTGTAGACTCTGGCACTGTGCCAAAGTCTCTAGTGCTCACTCAGAGTGCTAACAACGCTGCCGGCTACAGGACAGAGAGGAAGGGGCCCACACATGGACACTGATCGACACCAGAAAGGTAAGTATTGCAGAAATGGGTGCAGTGTGTGGGGTGTGGGCCCCCTCTTGACCCAAAGGCCTGTGTGCACCACACACACTGCACACATTATAGATATGCCACTGGTTGGGCCCTCTTCTCTGTAAGGGTCCCTGATTGCTGCCCTGCAGACATGTCCGTCCAGTACACTCTCCATAGCCAGAGTGAAGATGGCGCAGATCATATAGACTTTATAAAATCCAAAACCCACAAGAATCCAACAGCAGGGTGATGATGTTTGGCCTCGATTTGGGATCTGAGTAAGGCGGAAAGTCCCAAAAAAGACTCTGATCCGGAATCAGATTCCAAAGTTCAGGTGGGTCCGATTCTCTAACCAGAATTGGTCCACCCTCCCTTCCCGGTCCCTATCCACTCACTTACTGTGTGAAAAGTGGGTGGGGAGATTATGCTATTCTCACTGAATTACGTCACCATAGCCCCACCCACCCCTTATTTATACTGCGATATGGGCATTGTATAACATGGGGCAGGGCTTTAATGACGAGATCACACCTCCACACCCCCGCACCGCCCACTTATACCAATAACTCTCCTCATGTTTAGCGCTCCTGGGGGTAGCCAGAAAGTTGGCAAGTATGATCAAATGAGTACAGTACACATTGTTTTATTAGTGCCGCATACATGGGTGTCTTTACTAGAGATGTGAGGATCAGTTTCCTTAAAAAGTCATAACCACCTAAACTTCCAGTTTCCAAGTATTTCAGAATACTGGTTCAGAAATTTCCCACTAGACTCCGATACGAAAAATAGGCAAAACATCATCCTCCCAGCATCAGATCTCTTGTGTGTTTTGGGCTCGATAATAGTTTCTCCTTCAAGGTTCAGGTATCAGTTTACACAGAGGAGCAGCCACCCGGGAAATGTGAATTAACCACCCCAGTACCCCAACTTGTATCTGGCAGCTGCTCAGATAAGCAGCCACTGAGGAAATCAAAGTCGTGATGGTCACGATGGTTTCTGATGTTCAGATGTTCCCATGGTGATGTTTACAAAATTTAATTTTACAATTTTTTTTTTTATATTTTTTATATTAATTGTTTTGGATAAGCTTAAATTCATATTCTTTACCTAATTCATTCATTGAAAAAATTGCCTAAGTGGCTAAGGACAGTGGCATATAGTGTCACCCTCAGACTCTGTGTCATCATTGAAGGGCTGTGGGCTACAATAGTGTGATTAAGGGCTACTGTTACTTTTACTAATACTAATAATAAAAAAGAAGAGCTACTGTGATTAAGGACAGTGGGATACAGTGTCACCCTAGACTTTGTGTCATCAGTGAATGACTGTGGGCTGCAGTACTGTTACTGTGTCAGTGTTAGGAAAATCATCATTAAAAAATAAAATGTGTGTGTTGTTGTTCAGGCACTGTACTTAAAAAATAATGTTAAGTAAGTGCCAAAGTTACTGTTACTAATAGTGCTGTGAGTCGATATGGATCGGTCAATAGAAGAGCAGGAGCAGCAACCCAGTACTAGTACTGTGGCTGCTGAGAGTCATGATAATACTACAACATATACTAAAGGTGGTCCAAGGGGCAGAGCATTTTAGAAAGGGCACCTGAAATTTAAATATTTCACAATGTTAAAGAAACGAGGTAGAGGTGTCACCTTTAAAACAGACAAATCAGTGCTCAAAAAGTGCTAAAAAAAGAACACTAAGGGGGATATTCAATTGTTTTTCATGTCCAATCTCCTTTCTAAAGTGACGGGATATTGCAGGGTGAAATTAAAAAAAAAAATGTATTTGTGCTGATCGCACCCATACAGGTCAGGTTTAGCAACGTAAAGCAGCTAAACCCAAGCAAAGTGCTGGGTGCAATCACAAAAAGTTCCATTTTGGCACCCAAATGGGTCAGTTTTCACGCATTTCAGTTCGCCATCTAGTGGCTGCCAGCACGTGCCACAATTGAATATCGCCCCAAGGCTGAAAAGTAAACTGTATATTCAGAAATTCAGAAATGCCTGAGGAGAGTCTAGGGGTGTACACATTAGCTATGTGTGAGTCTGACATTTCTCAAATTGTACTAATGTTATTGAGGTTAATAATAATGTAGATACAAAAACAGGCCCAAATTACCTGATTTTATCTGTTTATATCAATAAAAAATACACATCCAAAACCAAAAGAAGTGAAGCACGTAGTCATTAGCCTCCCTCCCCCGAACTCCTTTGCCTGTTAATCAGGCAGAGGCATTTGCAATACCAAGATGCAATCTTAGGACCCCTTCTTTACATGCACAGAATGGTTCCTGCGCCTGTGCAGTTTCCCAATTATCGGGAGACTGCGCAGGTGATTGCTACGCATTTGCGTAGCCCCATAGATCCAAAACCAAAACACGAGGGTTGGTGCACTTCTCATCTTTACAGCAACATTGAGCAATCAGAATCAGAATCAGAATCAGCTTTATTGGCAGGTGTACTCACGTACACTAGGAATTCTTTGTGGTACAATGCATCGCCAAGCAGCAACATGAAGGGGGAATACATAGCATAAGAAGGGGGAAAAACGTAGCATACATTACAAACATTACACGTATGAGTTGATACTGCACATTGCAACTGTACAATAGACTCGACATATTAGACATATTATACATGTAAGACTAAAAACGAAGGCTGCTTGGCAGAGCAGCACCGAGGCAGCCATCCGCGGAGCCAACTAGAACTCAAACAATGCACATAATACAGAAGATTTAAGTATTACATCAAAAGATAAACCACACAGACAATAAAAAAAATAAAAAAAAGCACACAGAAACAATAATGCATGATTGGGGTAGGCATTTTGGTTAATAACCTCCGGGGGCTGTGTATTCCACCCTCACAATGTACCAGGTGTGGCAGCCATTTTAGGCGCACTGCGTAGGATTACCCAGGGTGGAATAGTCCACCCCTAGAAGAGAACACAAAATGGGGAGATTGCAGAGTCCTTAAGTTCAGAGTAGGGTTCCAATAAAACCATCAGGTCCATGCATTTTTCATCCCATCCACAAGTGCACCAGATAAGGCAGCCATGTTGGGCGCACTACGAAGGTTACACAGTGGGAGATGAGTCATACAAGGGCCAAAAGCATGTATGGGAAAACTGATACGTGTGTAGGAGTATGCTATACCCTGCATGGAAAGATCCAAATGAAGTACACCCTACCCACGGAGGAACCATCCGAGGCAGCCATGTGGGGCGCACTGCGTAGGTTACTGTGGCAAGGTGTACAACCAATGGAGGTACACATTACAGGAATAGCACACAGTGGGGTGGAAGAAAGAGAAGAGAAAAACACATTTGCAGGAAAACTGTACTAACATTATTTTGTGAAAATGATAAATATCCTGGTCTCATGAGAGCAGTGCGGGTGGGTGTGAGAATGTGGGGAGCACACTAATGTCCAATGGAACTGACCCAGCAAAGTCTGGTCCTTATGCGCATGCCCCTCTGTTCCCTGCTCAGCTTGAGGGGTAGGCCTGGGGGCAGTCATGATGTTCTTGGACAGAGGAGTAGTAGGCATTGGTCCTGCTGTTCTCATGGCAGAGGTGAGGAGAGGCCACGTAATGGTCCTGAGTTGCAGTGTTTGGGGAACGAGTTTAATTAGAGATTTTAGTGTAGTCCAAATCCAGTTCAAACTCCAGTTCTAACTTCATTCTTAAAATACATTCTTAACAAATGCATTCTTCGCAAATGCAAGCAGGCCAAGTCCTGACTGCAGGCCTTGATAATATTGCTCTTAAATGCTCCAACTAAATCAGCTGGCAAAGGGAGAGGTGTGCAATCAGAAGTTCAGCTAATTAACAGAGGGCATTTTGCATTGAAGAAGGATCACAGACATTTGCAGACAATCTTTCTTGGGGTGTGAAAAGTTTAGCCAGAGAGAGATGAGAGACTCAGATATACAAGCATGACGATGGTGTTTTTACCTGTGAAGAGAGGAGAGATGGTTTTCAGTTCCGGTTCTAACTTCATTCTTAAAATACATTTTTAACAAATGCATTCTTCTCAAATGCAAACAGGCCAAGTTCAAAGCAACTCCATCCACTTTAGGCTGAGTACTGCAGCATACCTTAGTGAAAGTATTATCTTTTTGTTGTTGTTGTACTAAGCTTTGTTAGGAGAACACTCAGTAAACTCTGAATGTGTTGGTAAGATCCACATCAATAGCACAATTTTTTTTTCCTAATTTTGAGCTTGCTTTGAATATCGGTCATGTACAGGATGGCCTATCATATTTGTCTCTACCACAGATAATACAATCTGGCTAACAATAGTAAGACTTTTGAAGTGTCAAAGCAGGCTTAAATAGCAAAAGCATTCTTACCGTATATGAGAATAAGTAATTCTCTCTATGAGCTGAACTCACATAATTTAATCTTGCATGTTTACAAATTCATAAATGACCAACATCTGCCTTAAGGTAGCAATGAACTATTCTTTGTTTTCACCATTTTTAATTGCCAATATGTTGTATTATGATCATGTTACAGAGCAGAAAGATGTACCGTCCACTTTGCTTCATTCAGAATAATCAGCAAGACTACAAACACAGTATAGACAGAACTTCCTTTCGGAAGTGCTTCACAAGTGTTCATCTTTTACAGTCTTGCCACCAAATGGCTTCAGTTTATAATACACCACAATTATTAGTCAAGGATCCACTTTAAGATTGCTATGATGACATTCATGAGGCCATCACACTATGGAAATAAATAATTGTATTTATTACTGTGCTTTTTTTATACATAGTAACACACCCTCTTGTACTCTCCCCTCGCTGGGACATCCACTTCACTGCTTCAAAGCCACTTTCCACAATGTTCCTGGATGTCAGGAACACCTCTGCTTCTGTCAAACAGCTCTCAACAGTGCTCTCCTCTAGGGGCCATCTGCTGTAACCTGTCCTCTCTTTAGATTGGCTTTCTCAAAAGTAATGAGATGCGCCCCACACTCCAGCCACTTTGCTCGCTGACTTTCTCATCTCAGGCCATTACTTCAGGAGCTGCTCTTCCTTTCCTCTCACCCATAGCCAGATTAAGGAAGGGGCATAGGTCATACTGTACCTCGGACCCCCCTCTGTCAGTGGGCCCCCAGCCAGAGCACACTGTCATCACTAGCTCTCCCTCTTGTGCAACAACAGAACCAGACAGCCAGAATGTGAGCAGAACAGTATGTAGTACAATCAGAGACACAGGAGTATCAGGTTTCCTAAAATACTGATGGAGCATACCGACCAGCGGCGGGAGTCCGAGATCGCTGGAGGTGCGGGATGCCGGCTGATCCCTGAATTTTTTTTTAAAGAGGCGAACTCTTACAAGACAAAACCATGCCTTGTAAGTGATTGCGCCTTTTAATAAAATGTCCGAGATCGTCCAGCATACCGCACTTCTGGCAATCTAGTACTCCATTACATCCCACACAGAGGAGCGATAGCTATCAGGTTGCACAGGACTCAGACACCTACTCCCTGCCTGGGTGTCTGGGTCCTGTGTAACCTGGTATCTATTAAGAGCATTTGGGTCTAGAGAGAGACACACACACATACAGAGTCCTCCTGAGTCCTGTCCCTGTGTGTAAGTATTACAGAGGCTGTTGCTATTGCATTCTTGCAAGATAAATTATAGATTTTATTATATTTTATTTATTTCTTGTGTATGTTAAGCAGTGGTGCAAGTGGGCGGGTACGGGTGGGTACGGCGTACCCGTAAGAATTTAGCCGTGGGTACGCCGTACCCACACCGACGGGCCGCCGCTCCTCTTCCTTCCCTCCCTCCCCCACGCCGCACCGCCGCACACGCCTCTGATGTGAGGGCAGGAGAGTGCAGCCTGCGCCTCTCGTTCCCCTCAGTCTCCGGTGGGTGTTTCAGTTTACTTCAGCGCCGATCCGTGAGCCAATCAGAGCTCGCACCCGCGAGCTCTGATTGGCTCACGGATCGGCGCTGAATTAAACTGAGACACCCGCCGAAGACTGAGGGGAACGAGAGGCGCAGGCTGCACTCTCCTTCCCTCACATGACAGACAGGAGGACAGCGACGGCAGCGGTGAGTAGGGGAGGGGGGCATGTTATACCTGGCACTGGGGGGGCATGTATACCAGGCACTGGGGGCATATCTGGCACAGGGGGGCATATATACCTGGCACTGGGGGCATATCTGGCACAGGGGGGCATATATACCTGGCACTGGGGGATATCTGGCACAGGGGGGCATGTATACCTGGCACTGGGGGATATCTGGCACAGGGGGGCATGTATACCTGGCACTGGGGGCATATCTGGCACAGGGAGGCATATATACCTGGCACTGGGGGATATCTGGCACAGGGGGGCATGTATACCTGGCACTGGGGGATATCTGGCACTGGGGGGGCATGTTATACCTGGCACTGGGGGATATCTGGCACTGGGGGGGCATGTTATACCTGGCACTGGGGGATATCTGGCACTGGGGGGGCATGTATACCTGGCACTGGGGGATATCTGGCACTGGGGGGGCATGTATACCTGGCACTGGGGGATATCTGGCACTGGGGGCATATCTAGCACAGGGGGGCATATATACCTGGCACTGGGGGATATCTGGCACAGGGGGGCATGTATACCTGGCACTGGAGGATATCTGGCACTGGGGGCATATCTGGCACTGTAGGGGCATTTCTGTATCTGGCACGGGGGGCAATGTATATCTGACACAGTGGGGGCATTTGTGTATCTAGCACTGTGGGGCAATGTGTATCTGACACTGTGAGGCAATGTATGGCACTCTGGGGGCATTTCTGTATCTGGCACTGTGGGGCAATGTGTATCTGGCACTGTGGGGCAATGTGTATCTGGCACTGTGGGGCAATGTGCATCTGGCACTGTGGGGCAATGTGCATCTGGCACTGTGGGGCAATGTGTATCTGGCACTCTGGGGACATTTGTGTATCTGGCACTGTGGGGCAATGTGTATCTGGCACTGTGGGGCAATGTGTATCTGGCACTCTGGGGACATTTGTGTATCTGGCACTGTGGGGCAATGTGCATCTGGCACTGTGGGGCAATGTGTATCTGGCACTGTGAGGCAATGTGTATCTGACACTCTGGGGACATTTGTGTATCTGGCACTCTGGGGACATTTGTGTATCTGGCACTGTGGGGCAATGTGTATCTGGCACTGTGGGGTTATATGTATCTGGCACTGTGGGGCAATGTATATCTAGCACTGTGGTGCAACGTGTATCTGACACTATTGGGGTCATACGTGTATCTGCCCCTCCCCCATATGTGTATCACGCCCCCATTTTCATTGGCCACGCCCCATGTGGCATTTGGCCACACCCATTTTTTTGCGCGCGCGCCTTCGGCGCGCGCACACAGTACCCGTAAGACATTTTTTCTACTTGCACCACTGGTGTTAAGGTTGTTTAAGTTGTCTTTAACTACAGGAAAACTTTATAAAATAGTGGTTTACATTTAATATACACAATCCGTACCTCCCAACATGACCCATTCCAGGAGGGATAAAATGCTCTCTACCTGAATTTTCCTCTTAATTTATGATTGCAATCACCATCTGTTGAAAATTAAAATGTCTTTCTTAGCAATTAAATAGTTCAACACAGGTGACGCCAATCATACATTACAAGGGAAGTCCAGATAGAGAGCATTTTGTCCCTCATGAAAAGGTTTCATGATGGGAGGTATGCACAATCTAATATACATCCCTTCTTCCCCTGGGCCCCCCTGTCTTATGTGCCCCGGGACCCCCCAAGGCTTAATCCGGCCTAGCCCTCACCAGATGTAGGGGAGCCAACAGGTCTCTGCCTATCCTGTCAGTTGCCTCACCAACTGCTTAAGTGCAATGTATGTTTTGTTGGGTTGCCATGGAAACTTTCAAATCACCCTACAGTTAATCCCATAATGGACACGCCTACAATACTGGACACTCCTACATTACTCCTGCCCTTACTGCCACCTAAATCCTGGTTCATGGGGCTTCTTTAATTCTGACAACTGATGTCAGGTACATCATGTATAGTGCCCCTGCTTCAGTGTTAAAAATGAAAAGTTCAGTCCAGCTCTCCTTTGCTTGTATGAAACGTCTTTTTAATTGTTAATATGATAAAATGAACACACATCTCTACATTTTTTTACATGATCTATAATCACTTATTTTACACTGGATAAAGGTAACCACGCTAAAAGGTAATTACAGTGTTGTGCCAAAGTGTTACATTAAAAAGTAATTAAAACACATGGAAATATCACATTTGATATGTTTTTACTTTAATATTTAAATAACAAGAAATAAATCAGCAATTGCTTAATGCATGTTTTTAGTTCATAGATTTTTTCTACTATGTAAGATGACCAGGCTCCGTGTTCTGAAAGAAATGTATTTTTGATGAGACAGACAGTCATTCTTTGACTTCCTATTTTGGTGAACAAGGTTTTATGTTAAGAAAAGCACATTTTCACATGCTAAGCTCCTTCTGTAAAGTGCATTTTCTTTAAATACACCTCTTATAATAATGTAATTTTCCTTCACAATAATTGTATCAGCTATGCCAGGAGAGAACAAAATGAAATATGCCTCTACCTCAAAATTCTTGTAAAATGCCGTGTCTGAGCTACTTTTCTGTAAGGTTACTAAAATGGTAGTGTAGTTTTGCACAACATAATTCATCCCATTAAGGAGAACAGTCTTTCAGACGTTTTTTTTTTTTTTTGTAAGTTGCTTGAAATAGGAATGAAATGGTAATGACAGTGTAAGCCATGAACAGGCAGTATAGCCCTTGGCACCCAGGCATAAGTCTACCACCGGTGATCAATGCACAATGGGCCCCCACAGCGGAGGACAGGGAATACAAAAGACCTGGGATTTTTCAAATACATACTGGAAAAAGACTTTGAAGTTTTTACAGCATTTTCTTTTTTTTAAACTAGGGAAAACAAGGGGATGGGGCATCTAGAGCTTTTATCAGAGCAGCTATTGCAGTAGGCTTTCAGAAAACCAATTAACAACTGTTTCAAATGCATAAAAAAGAAAGCCTCTGACAACATGGTAACACAGGACGTTCTGTGAATTCAGGCTCACTATACACTTCTCATTAACAAACAAGCTTTGTACTAACCCAATTGTTGCTGCTTTGCTAACACTGTGTACAGGGCATGACTCTTTCCCTGCATCAGTGTTTCCTGGCTTTACTTACTTTTTTTGGGTGAGGTGAAGGGACCAGTAGTAATAGATTTATGGAGGGTTATTTTGACATGTAAGAATTCACAAAGATGAAAAATTTATTGGAAATAACTCTTTAAAGTTGACTATAAGTGTCCTTATGCAGCAATCATGTTACTTCTTTTATTAGTTTCTTCAGCCGCACAGTACTTAATGACATAAATGGCTCAGCCAGGGACTATAGTTTGGAATAGAAGTGTTTGCACTGACACCTCACAAAAGCAATGTTATGTCCTTGAAAATTCCATAGTTAATCACTAATGGAATCACATTTTGGAAACTTTCTTTCTCTGTTCTTAAACTGCTTCAGATAAGGGCAGTGAGGGGACATTGGAGAAGACTAGAATAGGAGAATAATAGACTATGTAAAGGTGGGTGGGAGTGTTGAGTACAAATTCCATGTGGGCGACTCAGCTGCAATAATCCCTTTTCTGTGTCTGGTCCAAGCACCATATGAGAACACTCTAGTGCCTCTGATCATTATTTGTCATCCCTTTATAGTGTGCATCTTCTAGCCAAAGCTATGCCAGCAATTAATGTGAAAAGGGATGAAACATGATTTACCATTCATAGTAACTGAAACCAATTCTATTAAAAAGCAAGACAATGTACTTGATACTATTAAGTGTTAGATACATTCATACCTGCAGATTGCATACTACCTACCTTACATAATGTGTATTTTCCTTTTTTAGTGCAACAAAATAAACACTAATAAACGTAAATAAATGTTTTATTTTTTATTTTTATTTCTTAGCTGGATTGAACCTTCATTGGGAATAAAATAGTGACATGTTAAGAATAATTAATGTTCCAGCACAGCCAAACATTGGGGCAGATGTATTAAGCCCGGAGAAGTGATAAATAAGCGATAAGTGGAAGGTGATAACGCGCCGGCCAATCATTACGGGTTTGAAAAATTACAGTTAGGAGCAGATTGGCTGGTGCGTTATCATCTTTCCACTTATCACTGCTTTATCACTTTTCCAGGCTTAATACATCTGCCCCAATGTTTGCTCTGGTTGGCTGGTCCATACAGTGCTTTACTGGCAAAATTAATTTACAGTAATGTCTCAGTCCAAACAGCAATCATCTTACTTGCTTAAAAAAGGCTTGGGAGAAATACAACCTTAGAAGAAGACCATATACTGTAACACACAACTCTTATTTTTGTAATAACCTTTATCTTATCTCAAAGCAGTATGTAGTATTTATTTTTCAATACATTAATTACGTTGTTTTAAATTGTTATTGAAATCCCTGTTTAGATAAGGATATGCGAAATCCTTACTAACCCACATCGGTAACTGGAATATCAATGGTACAGAAAAAGGGAGGGTTTACTACATAAGGAATTATTTCATACTCATGAAAGGACATATGTACAGGGTGTTTCAAAAAAAGGTAACTTAAACTTGTATGTGTATCTTATGTGTTTCAGTAGCCATTGAATGGTAGCCGGTATGCCACCATACACCATACAGAAATCCTACATTCTGGAAAGGTCACCACATGTGTGGCGGCATCCAGTCATGGCGTCATTGGCCCATACTTCATTGCAGATGATAATGGTGTGACCATCACTCTCAACTCTACTGTGTACCAGGAGCCTTATCCGCTATCATGCCGATCTACAGACCTTCTGTGAGCTCAATGGTTTGGATTTTGAGCACCAGGTCTTCCATTAGGACAGGGGCACTCCACATATCAGCAATGGTAATCTGGCATTCATCGAGGAACTCTTTTCGAATAGTGTTGTGTTTAGGGGATGTGCCTTTCCCTATCCTGTCAGAAGCCCAGACCTCATGGTGTGCGATGCTTTTCTATGGGGCATACTAAAGGAACAATGTTTCAACCAGGTAACAGATACCCTTGATGACCTGCATGTGAAAATGGATAACACTCCAAATCTGTGTGCTGCCTTGGTTGCACAGATCATTGACTGCATGAAGAATGTAGTGAACAATGATGGATGCCATGTGGAGCATATAGTCGTGTGAGGATTTTTTTTAAACATCCTGTTCTACCTCTGTATTATAAATATCAAATCAATGATTTCTATTGAAATCAGGGGGTGTCACCAAAGACTATTATGACAATACTGCAGAAGAAAAGGGAAAAAGTTTCTATGTCTTTATCCCTTTACTTCTCAACTAGAATATCAAGAAATGTGCCAGGGCTGGGCAACAGAAAGCATGTATTTAGACTCAGCAAAAGTATTACACTTATTCAATTATAGCTGGGGAGTACAGTTAGTGGTCCTCAGATGTCCTGTGAATTGTTCAGTACATAGTCATTGCCGATGTGTACTTTTTTTACAGTGGTTTCAGTCACACAAGATAACC